>NW_010356918.1:0-793 GCF_000414095.1 Morus notabilis | reverse complement strand
AGGAGCTTGACGCCGGAATTTGCGAAGAAATGGTGATGATGGCGTTGGAAGAGATGAGACCAAAATTTTTATTTTTTTTAATTATTTGTGGGCCCCACAAAAGTTAAAAATACATCCCACGTCAAAGCCAAATGGATAGCCGCATCATGTCCGGGTCAAGTGGCCTCCACGTAAGCTTCCACATCATCATCATTCTTTTTAATCTCGTAAATGCAACTGCGGGGAAATATGTTTATGCCAACGTATTCTTGCCCTCCGATTACATCAAACGGTTTTTCCAAAACAAGACCTACCGGTAGTAACAAAGTTTTGGTCTCACAGGAGAAACTCCCATATTCTTATATGTGGTAGAAAATACGATGTACGTCTTTGGATACGGTAGAGTGTCTTTTGTAATCAGCAGTCCCTAGAAGTGTCGCTTTCAGACGTACAGTTCAACAGCAGAATCTAGCACAAGATCCCATTTCCAGGACTTCTTTCTAACACGCCACCCATCATATATAAAGACTAGCTTTATCCGCTGAGCTTTTACGGAACGGAATGAATTCTTCGAATCTGTATGTGTATTTAGGGCACATTTAGTTCACTGATTCGAGTTTTTAATTTAAGTTGAGATGTGATTTTATGTGAGAGTTTTTTATTGTAGTAAAAAAGTTAGATGTGATTATTTGTGAGAGCTTTTTACTGTAGCAAAACTCAAATTCTAAACTCGAATCAGCGAAATAAACGGGGCCTTAATTGGCGGAATCGTGTCGTAATTTAAATTATAGTTCATAATTTATTATAATATTTT
>NW_010356917.1:0-1418 GCF_000414095.1 Morus notabilis | reverse complement strand
TGCTACTAAATGGCACGTCAGAGCTCCCCTCTTGTATCATGATTTGCCGCTTGATTCCGAAGACCAAACTTCCCTATGATTTGTTGATTCGCATCGATAGAACCAGTTGTGTGCCACATACATGGCGCGAATCCCGAGTTCAAATGTTTTGATTGGGAACCAGACACCCCCCAACACCAGGGTTTATCTCTGGGGTCAAGGAGAGTTGGATATTTGGTGATTTCCTTCTCAATAAAGTTGGTAAATAGGTTCATGGTTAATTCTCCTACTATCTGCTGACCTTTTGGTATGTAGAAGTGGGAGGATCAACATGAAACCTACCCAACTTCGGAATGTCACTAGTACTCACCTTCTTAGTACTAGATGTAGAATCGTTCTTAGAAACCATGAGTCCTCTCATCTTATACTCGTAATCATTCGATTCCGTATGAATTAAATCCTCCTTCTCCTTCTCCTTTAGGATAGGATCGTCGTTGGTCCTTATAACTACACTTATCGATGGCTGCCCGCTGATGGCTCAATCATCTACTTACGTAATTTCCAAATCGACTTTGTTAGCAGACAATCTTATTACATAATCAGACAATCTTGGGAACTACTATTGACACAAAATAGTCTGATTTAGGATAGCTTAAAAGAACCAAATAAAAACTTCTTTTTATTAGAAAATACAGACCATCTTAGGACACACTAACTATATTTATGTTCAGACGGACAGGTGTAACTATCTATCCCTAATTCGGATAGCTAAACGATCGTTGAAAGGCTTAAGAGATGAGGAAATATTTAAGACTTACCTAAACCAGACATTTAGATACTAGCTCTCAAACAAGAAGCTGTGAGTCCTTACTCAACTCCCAGTGCATTAAGGAAAGGAAGCTACAAACTAAAAGAAGGAAATAGATTATAGCCTACATTCAACTAGCAGACGAGAAGACGATAGTTTACATCGTCTTCTCCTAATAGATTGACATCTCAGCTAGGGCAGGGCATAGGGCATACAGAAGAAAAAAAGGTTGCTAAACCCCTTTCATTGGATTTTCATCAATATGTCCCAGGCACAGTAAGCGAAAGCGGGCTCAACCTTACGGCAAAGGGGGCACTACTTTACTGGATCAACATTCCATTTTTTAAAAAGATTCAAAAAAGTCCTTCCCTCGCCCCTTATCTTTACTTTAGCCAGCGGGATGATGGCTAAATTCAAGAGGGAGAGTTGCTTGCCAGAGAGGGATTCTTCATCAAAGGTTAGTACAAATGAAGGAGTGGAGCCGCCTATTCCGCTTTCATCTGAGGACGTGACCCCAATCTCTCCTTGGCTTGTAATAAGGAGTGGGTCGCGCCACCAAGGCGGGATGCCTAGTTTTTCCTAGTCCCCTCCAAGCTCCGAAATTACCGATAATGAAAATAGTTGGGACGAG
>NW_010356916.1:95338-104591 GCF_000414095.1 Morus notabilis | reverse complement strand
ATCAAACCTAAGATGGACTCACTACTAAACACTGAAGTTGTTAATAACTTTAAAAGGTAAAGATGATAGTCTAAATCTTATGATCCACAATCGAGGGAATAAAGTTAGGCGCTTTATTCATGTTAAGATTGTTATGTTGTCTACTTCCTAAAGGAGATGGCTTGTCTTGGTCGTCGGAGGTGGGACTCCCTGGGTGGAGACATTGATATAGTTTCTAATGGTGAAATCTATATTGGATCGGACCAAAGTTGAATTGTTTTAATTAATAATTCTGTTTGAATAAAACAATTCACTTTTGACGAATTATATGTTGTCATCTTAATCCTGAGATGGATGATGAACTCGTATGCTTGCCTTGTATCCTTTGATATACTAAAGGGAGACATCCTGACATTATGTAAAGGTACACTTATCGGTACATTGGGGGTATGACTATTGTATGCGTAGATTCGTTATTCATAGATAGTTGAATCCATAGCTCCTATAAAGAGTCAATGATATCCTCTTATGCACTATCAGTGGATTGGAAAATACGCGCGCTCGGCCATTAGAAGGTAAAACAGAACTTAACCTCAAGTCGAGTATGGATATCCTATGGGGATGATACACTAATATATTGAGTCATGGATTAGAGCTAATCAGAGCTTTGTAAATATGCTATATAAATCAAGAGTGCAACTCTAGGCTTTTAGTGGAATAGCGCTAGAGTTTTATAATCATGAGACGGACTTGTTGGTTTACAAGTAGCGTTGTGATTATAGGAGCTTGATTTATTTATGTCCATCGAGTCCCTTTGCTAGCTCACATAATTTCCTGTAACGATACGGCGTATTTCCTACACATTGGTAACTTGTGTTATTTCTGTAAAAGAGGTTCAAAGTTAATTCATGGGTAATTTATCGGGTGAATTAATTGATAAATTAATTCTAGATAAATTGGTTAAATTATTTTTTTAAGAGTTGTTTAATATGGGAAGACTATTATATGATTGTTTTGATCAGACAATTTCTCTATTGGGTTGCTTGAATCAAAACTGAGGCTCTATGCAAGTTTCCCGTGTTAAAAAATTAAGAAAATAACTTTCGTCAGTGCAGACAGGTCGACCGGTTGGGTAGACCGGTCACAGGTCAACCGGTTCGTGAAGGACAGGTCGACCGGTGAGTTATAACGTCTCTGTCACCGGTCGATCGGTTGTAACGTAAAATGCATGCTGACGTGGCAAAATCGACTCTGGATGCGATTAAGACTTTGGGAAACCTAATTATTACGGAAGTATAACTTCCTAAACACTATAAATAGCCTATTAAGTCACATTACTCATTAGATCACTTGAGAGACTTTTTGGAGGCTATTGATAAAAGATTCCTGAGAGGAAAAATTGTTTAATTCTCAAGAATAATTTTTTCTTTGGCTCTCTTGTGATTGGAAGGAGATCAAGAATACCAAGAGGGGATTGAACGACATGTGCCCACCCGCACTCTGATCCTGAAAATGAGAATAGCAAAGAAGACCCGTTGGTTGAGGCTCTTCCGGTTGCTGTTTGGAACGCTTTGATCTATCAGACGTGCAGTTTCCTAAATCTCAAAAGGTATGATTTAGATCTTTAGTATTTATGTTATATAGCATCATGAACATGTTCTTGGTTGACTTTGATGTTGATTAAATTTTTTAAATTCCGCTGCGCACTCGATGCCATTATTTTCCAACACTCAACGACACCGTGATTATAAGTAAACTGAATGCCTCCATCACGGATGACTTCTTTTCCTTTTCTTTTCTTTATCTCCCTTGCAGAGTCTAATTACCTCCCTCGCGAAAGTTGGTACGACACTGAATTGAAATTATTCTTAGAAGTCCCACTTAACTTATTAAGGTGTATGTAGCATGGCATGGCAATTGCATACTATAACATGAAGTATAATCAAGCATATAAATCATGTGTACTGTTTTATTTTAAAATCTATTTATACTATAGGCGAAATTCCTACTTACTTGGTTTAATAAGCTGGAACTGACTATTCGCCGAACAGTTTCCTCTTTTACTTGCTTACTTCTGAAAATGAACACCCATTAAGAGTGTGAGATTAACTATCACTTGCTATTCTAATTAGCAAGCTTATAAGAAAATCTAATTCTCTATTTACGACATGTTTTTCTTTCCTACTTTAAAGGATTATAAAACCTTGTTTCTAGTTTAAAGATTAGGTTTATTGAATCCTCATAAC
Source organism: Morus notabilis (assembly GCF_000414095.1). NCBI lineage: Eukaryota > Viridiplantae > Streptophyta > Magnoliopsida > Rosales > Moraceae > Morus > Morus notabilis. The sequence continues at coordinate 102,366 of NW_010356916.1, read as the reverse complement.
CTTATTTTTCATTAAAACAAGGTCTAAAATCGTACTACCTTTCTTAAAATCACATCTCGAGCTCTTTAATGAACTCTCCTATTAAACACCAAAACTGTTATCTAGAAAATAGTTTAAAACTTGTATTTAGAGCTAAAACTAGGTTTGATTTCAAATTCTTAAACTAAATTTCGGCTGAGTTTCGCCTAATTTTATGTGTTTCCCGAGCTAACCTTAGCTCGTTTTATCCGTTGTTTCAACTTTCAAACATAACCCACAATCTTTCTCATTCAATTTTACCACCATAACTCTAGGGTTTCATCCAAATTCTCACAAGAATTCTACATAACCAAAAATTGCTAGAAACATAATCTAACAACCAAAATTCATCCTTAAATCACTAAGTTTTCAATTCCTTTATCAATTGAAATTTAATCGTCATCTTAAACAAACTTTCTCCATGCTCTCTACAACATTCAAGCATGTGGCCAAGGTGGAAAAAGGAGAGGAAAACTGAAATCTCACCTTAAAAGAGCGAGGAACAAGTTTCGGAGTCACTAATCCTCGGTAATTTTGTCGATCTTCGCTTAAAACTCGCTTCTCCTCACTTTTGGTGAAATTTTCTCTTCTCTCTTGGCCGGTTGTTCTCTCTGGTTTTTGGCATGAAAAAGTGAGCATTTTATTGTGTTTTCACACTTAAAAACCAGTTGAAGACGAATAAGAGGGACCTAAGTGCAATTTTCTAACTTTTTAAGGTCCTTTTTGCAAAAATTCACTAAAAAAACTTTTTTATTTTCTTCTTTCCCATGTTGGCCGGCCACCTCACTAAGCGAATGTCACAATCTCAGCCCTCTATCCAAAAAGTCACTTTAAATCTTGACCATCCATATTTAATTGTTATCTTTTTCTGATTCAGTTTAATATCCATTCCAGTGCGCGTTTTACCTGCGTTTTCCAGACAGTTAGTCTACTTGTTCAACTTTATTCACCCTTGACTAATTTTTTAATAGTGACATATTGGTCAACTCTTTGGTCAGTAATATTTTGACTCGGTCAACCCTAATCGGTCGAAAATCATAATTTTCTCAGTTAGACAACAAGGGTGAAGTGAAAAATAGATCATATCTCTCTTAGATTCTTAATTGCTTACTTGATGTCATCTTGCTTATATAAGCAAAGTATAGTGAACACTTGGTAGTCATCCATTGGTGTTCTAATCCTATAGTTATCCTCGTTACTTTACACTGACTATAGGGAATTAACTTGATCGACAGGCTATTTCAGTTTCCGAGGGTGTCAACTCCTGAGCTCATATTATATATGAATTTCTTTACTAAGACATTATCCTTAAAATTTCATCTTATCTGCTTGGAATTTAAGGATTTTCTATTTGAATGTCAAAGCGTTTCTCTACACGCTGCTATCATTGTACTGCACTAGGAGATTCCTGAGATTAAAATTCTCAAACTATATATGCATTGAGAATTCTTCTGTCGTAATTATAGTAAGAATTTAACGACTGAATTTACTTGCTTGTAAGATACGAATTAATCATAAAATTTACTACAGAATTTAGGAATACTGATATTAATTCTATAAATCCTTTAGTTACAAAATATGACATGATATTCTCAGAAAAAATCCTTGACTTAAATACATAAATTATATTATTTAATTTTAGGATTTTCTCGGTCATTACAGGAGCTACATTAGTGTTGAGTCAATGGAACATGAATGGCTTCGACTAGGGATGAAAATTTTGCCTACCATTTTGATAGTCCGTATGCCCTAACCTAATGGGACATGATAAAATTGATCATTTTAAGGTATAAGTTTAGGGGTTTAACAACGACAGTGATTCCGGCCCAACTATAATACAAGTCCATACTGTCATCTTTACCTGACGACGTTCCAACCGAACTGTCATCTTTGCTTGACTCTAATATCAATATTGGCCTTATCCTGATACGAATCTCATATCGACAGCCCGACTCTAAGTGGTAATCTTGTCCTGTTGACTCGACCTCAACACGAGCCCTGCTCATCGGCCCAACCCAAACTCCAGTCCTGGTCTATCATCTCAATTCTTGACGTCAACTCCAATTTCAGCTTGTCAGTCCGACCCCGATATCGATCCCAATCCATTGGTGACCTCAAGTTTAGTAATGAGCATTCCAAAAAAATTTGAAACAAGATTTTTTTCCTCAATTTTAAAATTTTGATAATAATTTCAAAAGAAAAAAGAGAAACAAACATGGTAACAAAACATGTTTTACAAAAATGAAATTTATTTAAAAAGAAATTGTTTAAAAAATGATACCAAACAAATTCTAAATTATTTGAAAAAACATACTTTCCTCTTATAATAAAATTATGCAATTGAAGCATGATTTATGACAAAAAGTCAACTTAGTATTTAATATAAAATTATGCAATTAAAGCATAAAATTAACCAACTTGTTAAATGTCATTTTTACAATTTTATCTAACATAAAACGGATATTAGTATTACATTTGACACGGTCTAAATTTTTTTATCAAACATAAAACGGATATTAGTATTACATTTGACATGGTCTAAAGCCTATATTTCTGTACCTGGGGGTTCTACCAGATATCTGTTACTCTCTACTAAGAGAGAAAGCATTTTTTAGGGGGAGCTGCGAAACGTTTCGCACGTTTCTCCCCCTACAATTAACCACTAAAAAGTTTTTTTTTTTTTCGGGTGGAGAACATAATCCAATGTGGCAGTATTCAACAAAACCACCACGCGTCGCTTAAGGATTGGAAAACCTTATTAGTGGGATCCACATGGCGCAAATCAATTGGTTCATAAAATTAGGGGCTATGTGCAACAAAAATTGGAGGAAAAAAAGAGCTCACGTATGATCACGCGCAGCCCGTGGACGATAAACGTGCCACGTGTCGCTCCCTCACTGGCTGGAAGAAAAATGGTGTGGCCCACATGCTGCCACGCTGATGCAATTGTCGTCTGCCAGCCCTTCAAAAGTGCCTAACCACACGTGTTTTCCACGAGCCCATCCTGGTCGTTGAACGTTTTGATCCGGTGGCTGGAAAAATATTTAGATTATATTTTAAATTATTACTAATTATTATTTTTATTTATTTATTTTAGAGTTATTTGTAGTTTGATTTTTAAAATTTTAACTCTATTTTGCATCGAATTTTCACTACTACTTAGATAAAAATGTTATAAATAATTAGGAACAAAATAAAATGTGACAAAATACTTTAAAATAAAATAACACCTTATTAAATAAAAAAAATTAATTAATTAAACAAAATAGGTCCATACCAAAAAAATTTCATAATTAAAAAGCTCCACCACACAGGCCATACCAATTATTGTTATTATTATTTATTATTATGTTTATTTATTTATTTATTTTTAAGTGATTTGTGGCCCTATTTTTAGCACCGTTTTGCACCAAATATCTAATGCTATACAGATAAAAATATATAAATAATTTATATAAATTATAAAATTAAATAAATTAAAATATTTTTTCTCCATCTTTACTTCATATCTTTTTACTTTGTTGTCTTCACATATATGGCTGTTATTTTAAGTGAGTCACGCGCGCACAGAAAATTAGTATCATTCTATATGCATATGTTATTCTGATCAAAGTGCCGTGTCAAAAATTCTGCAAGTCTTCCTTTGAGAGTATGCTTGTTGACACCTTTTGTTTATCTCTCTCCTCACTTTTCTCTCTTTCTCTCAAAAAGAGACACTCTTTTTCTGCACTTCTCTCTCTAAGCAGACCAAACCCTACACGAACTACTTATTTATAAACTCATATGAACCATAAAATAACTCTTGCCAAAAATAGAAAACGGTAACTTACCTAAAAAAAATACAAAATAATTACTTTCCCAAAACCAATTTGAGGCAATCACCTAACAATCTCCACATTAATTCAAATTCTCTCAACTCACTCATTTGGGTATCCAATCTCGACACTCGTCATTACACTCCTCATGGATGGGATGACAACAATGCTACTTCAACAAGAATATACATGTCTCGAGTTCAAACTTTTATAACTTGACACGATGAACCAACTTCTTATTTTTCTTCAAAGCATCTTCATTGCCATAATTTTTCATCATCTAGCCTTTTTTATTGTCTTTAACTATCATCATCTTGTTGCACTTTTTTACTCCTGCAACTTTTTTCACAATAGAAGAAGACTTTTCGTGGCTTGGTTTTACCTTTATAGCTACACCTACAACTGTAGTCCTAATCAGCTTATACAAGTTTTTCATTTTTACACCCCTCATGGCTACTACATCACCTTGCTTGACTTCTATAAAACCATCATCCGCATAATACTCACACCTTAAAGTGTCTAAAGCCCCTAAAGTAATTAAACTTCTCCTTAATTGAGGAACATGTCTAACATTTATCAATGTTCTCACAACTCCATCAAATATCTTCACCTTCACAGTACCTATTCCAATAGCTTTAACACTAGAATCATTGGCCATCAACAAAGTACCAGCATCACAAGTCTTATAAGAATCAAACCACTCCTTATATTGGCACATATGAAACGAGCATCCAGAATCTAAGATCTAAGAGTCATAAATATTTTCATCAGTGATAACAGAATACACATCATCTTCACTATCATACCTGTTGCCAACAACATTTGTAGAATCTAAAGTCTCTTAAATTTCTTACTTTCTCTTTTCTTCAAGGTGCTTTGTCAGTTCTTTACAGTTTCTCCTAATATGTCCCTTCTTATGACAATAATAGCACTCAATATCCTTCCTTGGACGAGATTAGGAATGATCATCTCTTATCATAACATTTCCTTCGTGAGTTGCCCCTACCCCTATTCGAATCTGACTGTGTCACTAAAACTTGTTCAGTATGAGACATAACACTAGATTTTTTCATTTTTGCAGTCTCTAACAGAGCAGTCAATACCTCATTCATAGTCAATGTTGTCTTTCCAACTAACAATATAATCACAAAATTCTCATATGATTTGGATATGGAGGACAACAAAATTATCGCTTTATCTTCCTCATGAATTTTGACCTCTACGCTTAATAATTGAGTTATGCACTTATTAAAATTATTTATATGATCCCTAACATCACTTTCTTCATCTATCTTCAACTCATACAATTACTTCCTCAAATATAGTCTATTTGTTAGGAATTTCGACATATAAACTTTTTCTAATTTTTTTTGTTACTCAGAAGGAGATGCTTCATGTAACACCCTAAAGAATTAATTAAGATTAATTTAGGTAATTGAGATTATTAGTGTGCCTAATCTGGATTATTAATTGAGTTTAATTAATAAATGTTTCTGGCACGTGTGAGTTTAAATAGTTCTAAGGTATTTAAATTATTCTCAGTAATTTATTTTAAACCAGAAGTGTGTATGGGCGCATTTCTGGACTGCTCTTTTAAAATATTGACACTTGTCCATTTTCTTTCCTTTTTCTTTTTCTTTTCTTTTTCTTTCCTTTTTCCTTTTCCTTTCTTTTCTCTTCCTTTCCCGTACGTCTCTCTCCCTCACTCTTTCTCTCACTCTCCCGTGCTCTCTCACTCTCTCTCTCATTTTTGTCCCAAATCAAACGAATCTTGAACCAAGTAAAGATTTAAAGAAGTTTTCAACGTCAAGAGAAGGATTCGAGGTAAGATTACTGAAAGAACCTCTCTTGAATCTTAAGTTTTTAGATTTCAAAACTTGTTTTTTGTTCAAACCGGATTTTGATGGTTTTTAAGTAAAACTAGAGTAGAAATTAGAGATCTTGGGTTCTTTGGACTTGTTTTAGGACCTAGAACCCAGATCTAGTGGTTTCCCTTTGAAAAATCTCGATTTGGGACTGGATTTGTAGGTTTTAGATTGATTTCTGTGAGCTTCTCTCGCACAGCTGATTCCACCGGTCGACCAGTGCGGTCGACCGGATCACATGGAAATCGGTCGACCTATGCGGTCGACCGGACTGTAAGGCTGACCGGTCGACCGGTCCGGTCGACCAGTGTGCACACTACCGGTTGACCGGTAGTGTTGCATTGCTCTGTCACCGGTCGACCGGTTGACACGGGGTTTGACCCTGTTTGGCCTGAAATTGCTGTTTTGACCCCTGTTTTCGGGGAGAACCCAAATTAGCTTCATTTGGGGACTTGAGATAGATGGATTAGCATTGTTAATCCTTATTTTGAGATTGAAAACCCTTGAAATGATAATTTGAAACATGAAAATGGATTAGGGCACACTAATAGGAAATCTTGGTTGGAAATTGAGATTTGGATTGCTTTAGGAATGAGAATTAATCCTAAAGTGTTGTCTTGCATCAGTGATCGCTGAGGATCAGACTGAAGGGGCTTGAGGAAGTGAAAGCCAGGAAAAGGCAACGCTAGTCCCAGGTTTGATAGTGTGAGGTAGGATTTCTATCCCTTTTCCTTGCGAGCCTGTTTTCAAAAAGGATTTCGGCCTTGAAAATGTTTTAAAGAAAGGGATTGGTTTGTGAAAAGAAAATGCTTTGAAAATCATGGCTTGTTTAGTCATGGAACCTCATGGCTTGTCCAGTCATGGGGCCCGCGGCTTGAGTAGTTCGTGGGGTCGTATTAACGATTTCAAAATGTTAATGAATGATTTCCTAAGCAAAGAGATCTTGTGAACTGGTAATAGAGTCTATTGCTGTAAGCCTAGATAGGATGCGGAGAGTGCATCCTCGGGGGCAGAACCTGAAACTCGGTCCGGGTAGGCGAGGCACTTGGTTAGGTAAGTAATTTGTACTAATTACTTGCTAAAGCCTGTAAAACGGTTATTTACAGTTACTTTTCCTTTGAGAAAAAGGATGTGAGGTTCCGGCTGTTCTGTCGGGACTGAATGTCTTATTTTATTTACTTATTTATTTATGTATTCCCTCACACATTTATTGTAACGTTATTCCAAATTATATCCTACTGGGCCTTTCGCTCACGTTTTATGTTTTAAATATATTAAACCCCTCCCAGGAGATTCTAGGAGCGGTGCACAATAGCTGGATATTTGCTAC
>NW_010356916.1:89763-94965 GCF_000414095.1 Morus notabilis | reverse complement strand
GGGGTGGGGGGCGTGACACTTCATTTATAACACTATACTTCAATTCAATTTATAACACTATACTTCAATTCAGGAGCCAAACTTAAACGAATAGTACTTACCGCTCTCGCTTCTAATTCTTCCCAATCTTCATCATTCATCTTTTCTGACTTTTTTTCTTACAACGCTTTCAGTAATCCATGCTGAATTAGAACATCTTTTACAGTACTCTGCTAGATGCTGAATTTACTCTTTTCATCAGACCACTCAATCTGCTCAAACTTCTTGACCTCTTTTTTCTTTTAATCTTCACCACAGCTCTGATACTAGTTGTTGAGGAAAACACACCCCTACACCCATGCAGTAGAAAAAGCGCTGGAATTTATGTCTCTACTGCAAGGAGACATGTCTATAAGGGAATATGAGGCCAAGTTCAATGACCTATCCCGGTTTGCGCCATCACTAGTGGAGTCTGAACACATGAGATGCCTTAAGTTTGAGAAGGGCCTCAAGAACTCTGTGAGGAGATCCTTGGTGGCTCTGAGACTTCGGAACTTTCGGGATTTGGTAGCTGCTGCTACACGGGTGGAACATGATAACTTGGCCTATTACCAAAGCAAAGAAGTAACGGGTCAAGTCTCTGTCTCTGGTAGACCTTCCGTTTCGGGTGGACCACAGCGGAGTGGTAGAAGAAACCGCAACCTGGGACAAATGGCTGGGGAAATGACAAGCGGTGGCAGTAGTTCGTCAGGGAGTGACAGAAGTGCTCCATACGGGCCCAGGTGTCACCATTGTGGCCAGGTGGGTCATATTAGGAGGAATTATCCTAATCGACCGCCGGCTCAACAAGCCCAAAGTGATACTTCGTACAGTCAAGAAAGGCCACCACCGTACATGCCACCATATCAGCCACAACAGATGTCATACCCTCCTATGCCGACCTATCAACCACCTTTGCTTACACAATTTCGGCCTCAAGCGCCAAGACCGGTGCAACCACCTTCGCTGCAACAGTATAGGCCTCTGACTCAACGGCCCAATGTTGGTGACAGAGGGAAAGGGAAAGTACAAGGACAAACTTATGCCCTGGTAGGAGGCAGCTCTGGAGGTCAGACCAGCAACGCAGTGGTTGAGGGTATGATTCTAATATCTCAATCTTTTGCTCACGTGTTGTTTGACACAGGTGCCACACACTCATTTATATCAAGTTCTTTTGTTCGGGCTTTGAAACTAAAACCTGAGAATTTAGAAGTCCCGATGACTTTGAACTCTCCACTGGGATGTGTGGAGGTAATGAGTGTATGTAAATCGTGTGAGATCGCGATTGGTGGTGAGTGAATGAGAGTAGACTTGATTATCCTTCCGATGAGCCTGTTTGATGTGGTCCTCGGAATGGATTGGTTGTCAAAATACGGAGCAATTGTTGATTGTTACCGTAGGAGAGTGACTCTGACGACTAAGTCTGGAACATCGATTTCTTATCAGGCAGATCTGAATCCAGTCTTAGGAGAACGACTGTTGAAGTACAGTGTTGGGGGACGGAGGAATCTAGCCTATTTTTCTTCCCTTCTTGCTTTAGAAGGTGAACCCGAGATAACTGGAGATAGTGCGGGAATCCCTGTAGTGGATGAATTTACGGATGTATTTCCTGATGAGCTACCTGGTTTACCGCCAGATCAGGAAATTGAATTCTGTATAGATTTAGTCTCGGGAACGGCACCTATTTCTATTCCTCCATACCGGATGGCTCCAGCGGAGATGAAAGAATTAAGGATGCAGCTTGAGGAGCTAGCAGAAAAGGGGTATATCTGGAATAGTACTTCCCCTTGGGGTGCACCGGTGCTATTTGTGAAGAAGCACGACGGATCTCTTCGGTTGTGTATTGATTACCGTCAATTGAATAGGGTAACTGTGAAGAATAAATACCCACTACCAAGGATCGATGAATTATTCGATCAGTTGGGTGGATCACAGTTCTACTCTAAGATTGATTTGAGATCTGGGTACTATCAGCTGAAAATCAAGGAGTAAGACATTCTGAAGACTGCATTTAGAACTCGGTATGGGCACTTCGAGTTTTTGGTAATGCCGTTTGGACTGACAAATGCCCCGGCTGCATTCATGGATCTAATGAACCGTGTTTTCCGGCCGTACTTGGATCGGTTCGTGGTCGTCTTCATTGATGACATACTGGTTTACTCGAAGACTTGGGAAGAACATGCGCAGCATTTGAGAATTGTTCTTCAGACTCTTCGAGAACACCAGTTGTATGCTAAGAAGGAGAAGTGTGACTTCTGGCTGACAGAAGTGAAGTTCCTTGGGCATGTGATCTCAGGACAAGGAATTTCTGTAGATCCTTCTAAAATCGAGACTGTGCTACAGTGGGAAAGGCCGAAGAATGTAGCGGAGATTCGCAGAGTCCTTGGACTTGCAGGGTACTATCGACGTTTCGTGAAAGACTTCTCGAGTATTACTGCACCGCTGACTCGGTTGACCAAGAAAGAAGTCAGATTCCAGTGGGAAGCTGAGTGTGAAAATGCTTTTTAGGAACTGAAGATTAGACTGACAAGTGCACCAGTCTTGACTATTCCTGATAATGAGGAAGCATATGAGGTGTATTCTGACGCCTCGGGAAGTGGGCTTAGCTGTGTCTTAATGCAGGACGGACGCGTGGTAGCATACGCATATCGTCAATTAAGACCACATGAACGGAATTACCCCACTCATGATTTGGAGCTGGCAGCGGTAATATTTGCTCTGAAAATATGGAGATGTTATCTCTATGGAGCAAAGTTTCAGGTCTTTTCTGACCATAAAAGTCTGAAGTACTTGTTTACTCAGAAAGACTTGAATCTCAGACAAAGGAGATGGGTGGAGTACATGGAAGATTATGACTTCACTCTGCAATATCATCCTGAAAAGGCTAATGTCGTGGCTGATGCCCTTAGTAGGAAGACGACAAGGACTCTGGCGTCATTAGCTTTGGAGGATTGGAAAAGGACTGAAGTGGTGGGCGAGTACGATCTTCAGTTCTACGAAGATCATAACCAGGCTATGGTGTACAATCTGGTCTCTACACCGGATATTGTGCAACAGGTTAAGCAGAATCAATGGCAGGATCCACACCTCCAAGCAATTTGGATTCGGATCTAGAATGGAGAACAATTCGAGGATTGGAGAATCCAAGAGGATGGAGCCTTGTATTTCCGCAACCGCCTTGCTGTTCCTAAGGTGGGTGAGGTAAAGAAGACGATTCTGCAATAGGCACATAAATCGAGGTATGCTATACATCCGGGTAGTACAAAGATGTACCAGGACCTGAAAAGACAGTACTGGTGGAGAGGCATGAAAAGGGATGTTCGTGAGTATGTCTCGGAATGTGTGACTTACCTCCGGATTAAAGCTAAGCATCAGAAGCCGGCGGGAGAGTTGCAACCTCTTCCTGTCCCGGGATGGAAATGGGAGCACATCACTATGGATTTTCTAATGGGGCTACCGAGAACCGAGCTGAAGCACGATGTCATCTGGGTGGTGGTGGATAGGTTGACAAAGTCCACGCATTTCATACCGTTCCGTGCGACGTATTCTCGGAAGATTCTGTCAGAATTGTACCTGGAGCACATCGTGAGACTGCACGGAGTGCCACTGTCTATCACGTCAGATCGTGACACGCGTTTTAATGCAAGGTATTGGAGGAGTTTCCAGGAAGCCATGGGAACATACTTGAATTTCAGCACAGCATGTCATCCTCAGACTGATGGGCAATCTGAAAGGGTAATTCAGATTCTGGAGGATATGCTTCGTGCTTGTATTCTGGAATTTGGTGGGAACTGGAAGAAATACATGCATCTAGCTGAGTTTGCTTATAACAACAGCTATCAGGCCAGTATTGGAATGGCACCGTTTGAAGCTCTGTATGGTCGTCCTTGTAGGTCACCTGTGTGTTAGTTGGAACCAGAGGATCGATTAAGCACTGGGCCGGAAGTCATTCAAGAGAATAATGAGAAGATAGTTGTTATTCGGGAACGACTGTTGACAGCTCAAAGTCGTCAGAAGAGTTATGCTGACAGAAGGCGTAGGCCTTTGGAATTCCAAGAGGGAGACTTTGTCTTGCTAAAGGTTTCCCCATGCAAGGGAGTCGTTCGGTTTGGTGTGAAAGGGAAACTTACACCAAGGTATGTGGGACCATTCCCGATCGTGCAACGAATCGGAGTAGTGGCTTACCGATTGGCTTTACCGCCTAAATTATCTCACGTGCATGACGTGTTTCATGTCTCCATGCTTCGGAAATGTCAACTTGAGCCGGAAACAGTAGTGCAGTGGTTTGACGTTCCAATACAGTGTGACGTGTCGTACGAGGAGGCACCAGTTCAGATTCTTGATCGGAAAGTAAAGAGTCTGCGTCATCGTGAGATTCCTCTAGTAAAAGTATTATGGCAGCACCATGGAGTTGAGGAAGCGACATGGGAACTTGAAATGACGATGCAGGAGCATTATCCGTATCTGTTCACACTTTGAGGTAGGCTTTAATTTCGGGGACGAAATTACCTAAGGGGGGTGGAGCTGTAACACCCTGAAGAATTAATTAAGATTAATTAAGGTAATTGAGATTATTAGTGTGCCTAATCTGGATTATTAATTGAGTTTAATTAATAAATGTTTCTGACACGTGTGAGTTTAAATAGTTCCAAGGTATTTAAATTATTCTCAGTAATTTATTTTAAACCAGAAGTGTGTATGGGCGCATTTCTGGACTGCTCTTTTAAAATATTGACACTTGTCCATTTTCTTTCCTTTTTCTTTTTCTTTCTTTTTCTTTCCTTTTTCCTTTTCCTTTCTTTTCTCTTCCTTTCCCGTGCGTCTCTCTCCCTCACTCTCCTGTGCTCTCTCACTCTCTCTCTCTCTCTCTAATTTTTGTCCCAAATCAAACGGATCTTGAACCAAGTAAAGATTTAAAGAAGTTTTCAACGTCAAGAGAATGATTCGAGGTAAGATTACTGAAAGAACCTCTCTTGAATCTTAAGTTTTTGGATTTCAAAACTTATTTTTGGTTCAAACCGGATTTTGATGGTTTTTGAACAAAACTAGAGTAGAAATTGGAGATCTTGGGTTCTTTGGACTTGTTTTAGGACCTAGAACCCAGATCTAGTGGTTTCCCTTTGAAAAATCTCGATTTGGGACCGGATTTGCAGGTTTTGGATTGATTTTCGTGAGCTTCTCTCG
>NW_010356916.1:88392-89171 GCF_000414095.1 Morus notabilis | reverse complement strand
GTGCGAGGTAGGATTTCTATCCCTTTTCCTTGTGAGCCTGTTTTCAAAAAGGATTTTGGCTTTGAAAATGTTTTAAAGAAATGGATTTATTTGTGAAAGAAAATGCTTTGAAAACCATGGCTTGTTTAGTCATGGAACCTCATGGCTTGTCCAGTCATGGGACCCACGACTTAAGTAGTTCGTGGGGTCGTATTAACGATTTCAAAATGTTAATGAATGATTTCTTAAGCAAAGAGATCTTGTGAACTGGTAATAGAGTCTATTGCTGTAAGCCTAGATAGGATGCGGAGGGTGCATCCTCAGGGGCAGAACCCGAAACTTGGTCCGGGTAGGCGAGGCACTTGGTTAGGTAAGTAATTTGTACTAATTACTTGCTGAAGCCTGTAAAACGGTTATTTACAGTTACTTTTCCTTTGAGAAAAAGGATGTGAGGTTCCGGCTGTTCTGTCGGGACTGAATGTCTTATTTTATTTACTTATTTATTTATGTATTCCCTCGTACATTTATTATAACGTTTATTTCAAATTATATCCTACTGGGCCTTTCGCTCACGTTTTATGTTTTAAATGTACTAAACCCCTCCCAGGAGATTCTAGGAGCGGTGCACAGTAGCTGGATATTTGCTACGGAGCAGCTGAGTTGTGCTGCTGTTGGAATCAAGTGAGGATTGTGGACATCCTCTTGGACAAATGTAAGGAATTTGAGAAATTCTGTAAACTTATATAATATTTGGATTTACTAGACTGTGGTTGATGTCTGTTGTAATGATTAATTACATG
>NW_010356916.1:87680-88295 GCF_000414095.1 Morus notabilis | reverse complement strand
CCCTCCGTGGTGGGGGGGGGGGGGGGGGGGCGTGACACTTCATTTATAACACTATACTTCAATTCAATTTATAACACTATACTTCAATTCAGGAGCCAAACTTAAACGAATAGTACTTACCGCTCTCGCTTCTAATTCTTCCCAATCTTCATCATTCATCTTTTCTGACTTTTTATTCTTCCCAATCTTCATCATTCATCTTTTCTGACTTTTTTTCTTACAACGCTTTCAGTAATCCATGCTGAATTAGAACATCTTTTACAGTACTCTGCTAGATGCTGAATTTACTCTTTTCATCAGACCACTCAATCTGCTCAAACTTCTTGACCTCTTTTTTTTTTAATCTTCACCACAGCTCTAATACTAGTTGTTGAGAAAAACACACCCCTACACCCATGCAGTAGAAAAAATAAACTGAAACAAAACAAAAAACAAAAAAAAAAACATATAAGACAAAGTTTTACTTGGTTCAAGAAAAGGAGAAAAATTCACTAACAGTTTTAGAATTATACGCTCAATAAATTTTTTCACTTCTCTCTCTACCTAAAACCCCTTACACTATTTACCTATCTCTCTCCTTACTCTTCTCTCTTTCTCTAAAAAATAAACACTCTT
>NW_010356916.1:55442-87623 GCF_000414095.1 Morus notabilis | reverse complement strand
CCTACACGAACCACTTATCTATATACTCCTATGAGCCATAAAATAACTCTTGCCAAAAACAGAAAACAGTAATTTATCCAAAAAATATAAAATAATTACTTTCTCAAAACTAATTGAGACAATTACCTAACATGATCAAATATAGTTGAAGCTAGTTTTGTCTGAATTAAGCATCTTAATTTTTGGGAAGTCTATGTGATGTCCCATTTTTTGTTTTTTTTTATATACCTTTCCCAGGTTAACAATTTTTCTTCTTTCCGTTGGAATGAAAACTTTATAAAAAAAATAAAATAAATCAAAAGAAGTACAATCTAATATCACGTCACTAGCTACCTTAGTATGTGCTTTTCAGTGTGAAATTTACCGCGTCTTTCTCCCGGTCAAGTAGAGAAATTAATCGACTAATCACCTACACTTTAGTTAATAGCAATATTCATGAAACAGTATTTTATATCTAGAGTAGTACTACTAATTTAATTATTAGCTGATCATATGGAAATAAATCTTTTCTCTTTAATACCATGTTCTCGCTAAATTAATGTAATGATCACCATGGAAAAAAGATCATGAAAAATTGCAGGCGGGTAAGGGCTTGGCTTGACCCTGTGTTGTCTCCTGGTGGTGTCAAAACTACAATATAAAAAAAGAGCTCGTGAAATTAGATTAACGCATTTTCTAGAGAGAGTGAGAAGGTTCTTGGAGAGTAGAGACTAGTCGGAGCTCCGGCACTGCTTTCAGACGCATCGTCGGAAGAAGGCTATGAAATTTGGTCCTCCAACGCGTCTCGTCGTGGGCCTCTTATTGGTGGCGGTGATGTAAGGTGTGATGGCTCCGTTTAGACAGATCTGAATCGGTTAGGAGCTTAGACGCTGATTGGACGGCCTCCTTTCTCAGGGGATTTTTTTACTTGGTGGCTAAGATCTCTTCGCTGGCTATCTTCCTCGATGGTCCTTTGGCCGGACGCCATTCACCAGAGGTTTCTACTGGCAATGGTTGGAGGTTTTTTTCTTTTTGTAACTTTTGTATTTGTAATAGGTTTAGTGGTTTCTTCACCCGACCCTCATCTAGTTTGTTATTTTTTATTAGATTTAGGTGTTCGGTTAATGCCGATAAAGTGGTCTTGGTCCGGCTATAATTTTTTCTGCACTGTGTAGATGTTCCCCTTCTATGGGTTTTGACGATCTGTCCCTCCAACACTCGACAACTTATATTAAATAGAGGGATTTTCTCCAGTCGAGCTTTCAATCCGCTCATTGTTGGTGTGCCGAGGTGCTTTCTCAGTTTCAGCCCTCAGGCATGCGTCTGACCCTTTAATGGGTTAGTATTGTACCAAGATGACCATTTATCAGTATTTTACTAAAATGCAAATTTTTTTTTTTTTAAAAAAGACTTACAATATAATAAAATCCATACAACTTCTTTTTTTAAGGGTAGAAAATTCTATACAACTTGTTACCAGGTACTACGTATGACATTCAGAAGAAATGTCAGACAAACCTAAAATATCTCAAACTAATTCAAAACATAAGCATGTTGTCTTACGTGGGAGAGGGACATTGATGTTAACCCATGACAAAAAAAAGGGACCAAGTTGTTATGAAAAATTGATTTAGTGGTCCAGGTTGTGACATAAATAGAAAAGTAAATGACAACCACATGTTTAGATGAAGCCTTATCTTCTTAACTTCTCAAACTGGAAAGTATGATGCATAAAAAAACTATAGAGATTGCATCACTTATTATCCGTTATGGACAATCAAAAAGAGAGAATAAAAAAATTTGTTCACCTCGTACTTGTTCCTTGTCCTTTACAAGGCCACATGAGCCCTATGCTTCACTTGGCCAAACTTCTTCACTCCAAAGGATTTCTCATCACCATCATTTGCACGCAACTCGACCCAGCTTCTCCGTCTTGTTATCCCAATTTATCTTTCAAAACATTATTCGATATCGACGCGATCGCTTCGGAATTAAGCTACAATTCCTTTGATGGGGATGTTGTGCTCTATCTTTGTGTGCTCAACAATAAGTGCACAACCCCATTCAGAGATTGCTTGTCAAAGTTGCAACAAAATAGCTCTTATGGCCCTGTCTCATGCATTGTGTATGACGCTGTCATGTACTTCGCCGCAGCCATTGCTGATGAAGTTGACATCCCTAGGATTGTATTGAGAACAAGCAGTGCCACAACTTTCTTGGCTCTCTCGCTAGATCTCAAGCAAACGGATTTAATAACCAAAGGTATGGAATAATAATTGACTTTTGGAATGATTACCAATCGAAAAACTACCCACATATATATATATATATATATATATATATATCATAGCTAGGATGCAATATAATACAGAGAAATAGTAAGAAATATGTCAATATGAAAAGCTTAAGAAAGTATATAGGCCAATTTTTAGTTATAGAAATTAATAGGCTATAACTTGTCAAGTTATGGTTCATAACCAGATAAGTTATGGACAAATTTGTCAAGTTATGATTCATAACCAAATAAGTTATGGACAAACTTGTCAAGTTAGGGTTCATAATCAGATAAGTTATAGACAATAACTTGTCAAGTTATGGTTCATAACCAGACAAGTTATGGACGAAAACAGTAATTTGGCCTGTTTATTAACTTATGTAAACTATTGGCCTATTAATTTTAATTCATCTCAAGTCTTGATCTATTTCCTTCTTTTTTCCTTTTATATCCGTAGACATTCATGCATATCCACACAACACACACACACATATATATATAGTTAATTCTATTTCTATATGTCTTCATATGTGTCTACGGACATTTATAATTTTTATATATAAATACTACATGTACACATAAAAATATGTACATGTACACGAAATAAAAGATTAAAAAAATGTTGTAATTAAGCTCCTAATTAGTTTCTTTCAGCACTAAAAAAAAGGATCTTTTTTTTTGGGCTGTGTAAAAGATAAAAGATAAAAGATGATAAACAAGGGATGGATTAGGTAGGCTCTTAAGTGGAGTCCTAAACACATTTAAATCATAATTACTTAAGCTCCTAAGGCCTGACTTATTAACTAAACTAAGAGCTTTTCTACATGTATCTGCAACAATAATTATTCCATTAAGATGTAAATTACTGACTGAAATTGCATGAAACTGTAGCTTCCTTCCTTGGACCATACTTTCACATAACGCAGAAGTGCAAAAATATATAGCATTATTTTAACATACATTGATGTTGAAAAAGTGTAGCATTTAAAAAATATATTAATCCCAAAGTATTGTTCTTAATTTTACAATGTCAGTATTATATTAAATAAATTTTATATTACACTTCACATTTATATATATATATATATAACATATATATAGGCATATAAATATATGGACTCGTACAATTTGACCTGGTAGTTTTTAGCTGTTGGTTAAAAATTCATGACTGTAACCATTTGATATTTATGTTTGGTTTAGGATTATGGTTCGTGGTTTTGCTACAGTATTTTCTTTTTAGAAAAAATTTGAATTTCAAAAATCAGAATTATGAACCATGATTTTAAACTCATGAATCAAACATCACCTTAGTATTTATTATTGAATAATGATAAGGACACTAACTTAAATCCTAACCCTAGTGTATGAGTTGTCATTTTTATATCAGTGGGTGTTTAAACATTGTCACGTCAATTAATGATAAGAGATTATATCTACCAATAAAAAATGACAACTCACATGCCACATCCGTTAGTATATAATACTCTTTATTATTTTAATAAAGACTTCAGAAAACCATAAAGAAGAATTCAACCATGCCATTTTCTTATATATTGCTTCTACATCTTCGACTGCAGAAATCCATTTTTCGGAGCAACCAATTTCGGAATTCCCCTTACTTCGGGGCAAGGACTTGCCGATTTTTAACAGTTCCGACGACGAAGCCAAAGAAGAAGTCCTGCTCAAAATTCACCATGGAACGGAGACAGCTTCAGCAGTCATTTGGAATTCTCTTCAATGCCTTGAGCAGGCAATTCTCAAGAAAGCTCAAGATAAAATTCTATCTCCAATCTACCCTATATGCCCAACCCTTCACTATAATAACCAAAACGGCTTCTCACTTATAATTAAAAGTTCATACACTGAGGATGAAAGTTGCATTTCTTGGTTAGATACACAAACTCCAAACTCAGTCATTTATGTGAGCATAGGAAGCATAGTGAAAATAACCCAAAGTGAGTTTCTTGAGATGGCTTGGGGACTAGCCAATAGTGACCAACCTTTTTTATGGGTGGTTAGACCTGGTCTAGTGATAAGTGGTTCAAATGGGCTTGAACTTTTGCCAAATGGGTTCACTGAGATAATAAGGAAAAAAGGAAAGGTGGTCGAATGGGCTCCACAACAGAGAGTGTTGGCCCACAGATCGGTTGGTGGGTTTTGGACACATAATGGGTGGAATTCAACAATTGAGAGTGTGCATGCAGGAGTGCCCATGATTTGTTGGCCCAGGATTGGGGACCAGAGAGTTAATGCAAGGATTGTGAACCATGTTTGGAAGGTGGGAATCCAGTTGGAAGAAAATTTGGAGAGATGGAAAGTGGAGAGTGCCATTAGGAGACTGATGGTGAGGAAAGAAGGAGGTGAGATGAGGAAGAGAGCAGTGGAATTGAAGGAGAAGGTGACAGTTTCTTTGGGACAAGGAGGTTCTTCTTGTGAGTTTCTTGGCAAGTTGGTTGATTTTATCAGGTTGTTATGATGTGAAAATCTAATTGGCAAGCAATAATATTGTTTGTTTGGTAGTAATTAGTGCCAAACCATGATGGTGCCCCAGACTGAAATGATAAATTGACATTGATGTGATTAATGTAACATTTTTTAGGCATTGGTGTCAAATGATTCTTTCATGGTATGTAAAAAGTAAAATTGAGAGTGTTAATAGACGCAACCATGGCAATAATGAAGAAGAAAAATGAGAAATGTGGCTTGTGCGATTTCATTTTTGGATATATTGTAATTCTTTTTTCTTCTTTTTTTTTTCCCCTCTTTGATGTTTTCTCTTTGGAATATGCATGGCATGGTGCAGCTCTTGCCTTGTATTAATACAACCAATAAGTTAAAAGACAGCAAAAAAAAAAAAAAAAAAAAAAAAAAAAAAAAAAAAAAAAAAAAGAAAAGAAAAGAAAAGAAAGTGCAATGAGCCTTTTCAATGACTTTGAAAGTCTCTCCACGGTAACGGTTGGTGGCCTCTATTTTAAATTTAAAATAAATTTAAAAAGTTTGAATTTCTAAATCAGTGTTTGAATTTAAAAAGATAAGAAAAAAGGATAAAATTGGAAACTAATCTCCTCCTAAAAGGAAGGAGATTGGCACCATCCGCAAGGTATTACTCCTTTGGTGGCCGAATTTTTCTAAAAGAAGGAAAGAGAAAACTTTTCCTCAAATGGGCAAACCTCCTCCATAAACATGTGGTGTTGGAAAATTGAGAGATCTAATTTTTCCCGAATAGCATTAGCCGTACTTAAGAAAGAGAAAGAGTGAAGAAAAGTTCTTCAAGTGTTAGTCCCGCTCTTTTTATATGTTGAGATTGTGTGAGATAAAAGTGAGATTCGTGTCATGATTTGAATTATAATTCGTGGTTCGCTACAGTATTTTCTCTCACAAAAAATACACGTAAATTGAAAATAATTTTGAATCATGATTTTGAATCTATGAATTAAATGTTCACTGTTTTCCAACCGCTCTCACACACTGATTTTGGTACCAGAGACTTGGCATGGAAGATTCAAGAAATCAAAAAAAGTGACCGGGTTCTTGAATCGAAATTCTTAATCGCCTCTACTAGGTAAGTAACTAATGTGATTATTTATTTCATGTGTGAATTAATATCATTTATAGAGTATTGTTCTAAAAGTTTATCAAAAATTTTTGTTACACATGAATCGTGTACCAATTACGCTTGCGTTTGATTCTTGTCCAAAAACGTTTTAGAAACCAACATTGCATTGCTACAATTTTGCATCAGACGTTGCATTGCTGGATTAAAAAAGGAACATTAGAAGTATGCACCAGCTTCAGAGCGTTTGTTATGATGGATTTATTTTGCGGTTGTCATAGAGGAAAGCTTAAAAAGCCCAAATGCTTTCTAATTTAGTTTTATTAGGATTAACATTAGGATTAATTGGAGTATTATAATCTTTCTGATTACTCAACTAAAGTGGAAGGGACTATTTTACCCTTTTATTTTAATCTAATTTATTGCCACGTAAGCTTTTCCATCCAATTATTTTATGCAATTTAACAGAAAGAACAATATTGTTAACGACTTAAAGTTTGAGGGGCATGTATGACACTTTCTAGAGTTCAAGAGCAACTTGAACAAAGTGGCAAATGTTCAGGGAGTATTTTTAAAATTTATCCTATATATTTTGTTGCGAAGTGGAGACAATAGAATAAACTTATACACATATTTACTCCAATAAGTTTCAAATGTGGGTCTATTCTCTACAATTTCCTGATAAACATATATTTTTAAAGCCTAAACTCATTTAGTAGACTATTAACTGATTTGGGGACTCATAATTTCCATTTCTGAGAGGAACACATTCCAACAAACGACAAGCTTATTGTATCCTTATTATTGTTTTTCAGTTCCTTATAACACGAAACAAAAGTTCACTTTTAACCACTGATTCAATTTCGCCAAGCAAAATAAATTAAACAATTGTGTATATAAGTTTTCATAGATTTGGTATGGCAAAACATTACGTTAGCTTCTCTAAATCTAATGTCAAATGACAAATGGTAAGTTTCCAAATAAAATCTTAACAGCCTCAAGGACAAATTGACAATAAATTAACTTGTACAACTGACAACACATATGAACAGCATTTGTAGACCCAAATGAATAAACTCCAAAAATCCTAAACAACTTTCTTTGCCCCATTGAAAAGCAGAGCTACAGGTCCACAACCACAAGTGTCCAACTAACCAGAGGTATTCAAATGTTTCTGATTCTTAATGGCGGCTAACAAAAATAAATCCAAAGGTTTTGCCAAAGAAGCCTCTGTAACCGCTTACCTAAACAAGATTCTGCTCGCTCATGCTGTAAAAATTTACAGTATAAAAACTTGACAGTAACTTTCAGTGGTCCCTCAGATATCTAGCTGATCAAGGTCTATCATGTTTGCGGAATTCTGTATGAGTTCCTTCCGATAATCGACCTGAAATGTGAATCAGAACAAATATTTTAGTAAATATCCCGGATTCTCATGACTAACAGTATGACAAGATTCATATTGGCATAAAAGGCGAGATTTCACTACAATGGAAATCAAAAGCTGATTGATTTCAAAGAAGAATTAGCCCTTCTAGAGAATTTTTCTCATTGCAAATCTCATAGCAACTCGAAGATAATGTTAAGTTCCGGTTTCACATTTAATTTGATTATGAAGATAATAACCAGCATTCAACACTGTTTCAATAGATACTAAAGCTAATTCGCTTCGATTTAGACAATTAACATACCCGGGCACCCATAAGGGATGAAAAAACAATGTTTGCTTCTGCAGCATCCTCAACCACTAACTGCTTAAGCAGCCTTTGCTCTGGATCCAAAGTCGTCTCCCACAGTTGTGCAGGCATCATTTCACCCAGCCCTGCATTGCATCAAGAAATCAACATATCACGACGGTTGTACCATTATAGTGAGAAACTTGTATACTAAAGCACTCCTAAAACATTTATTTATGATTTTACCATGATACAAAGAACGTTATAGAGTTCATACCTTTAAATCTCTGAATATTGTAGGAAGCGTTCGAAGGGAAGGAACTCTGGAGCTTTTTAAGTTCAACGTCATCAAAGCAATAATATACTTGTTTTCCCCGCTCAACCTGATCATTTCAGGAAAAGCAAAAGGCGTTAGTTCCATTATTCACGGACAAGGTTGTTACTTATTGATTCCATCAAAGCTATGAGCAAACCTTGTAAAGGGGTGGGACACCAACATATATGCAGCCTGCATCGAATAAAGCTTTCTGCATGCGCGAGAAGAACATATTGAATTCATAGTTAAATAAATCAATTGTGCATGCAGGGGTGGATATTCGTTCCCCATTTCTTTTTAAAGGTTCTCTAACTTAGACCCCTAATATTTTGTGGGGGACAAGAATGTCCTTGATCTCATGTAGCACATGACAAGCATCAATCACGCCGTGCTGTTACACATTACGAAATCAACATATAATTTTGTCAATCTTGTTGTAGTACATGACAAGGGACATTTTTGTCTTTCAACAAGTTAGAGGAATTTATTTTTCTAATGATGACTATTATTCATTTACAAAGGATTTATATTTTACAAAAATAAAATAAAATAAAAATGAATTCCTAACAATAAAACTTGCATAAAATAAAATGCTCATTCCATACCTGATATCTGAAGAAAAATGTCAATAGCAGAGTTCGGATGTGAGCACCATCTACATCAGCATCTGTTAAGATGATAATCTTATGATAACGCAAAGCCTCCTTTTTGAAATCCTCTCCCTGATCCAAGATGACAAATTTCCGATAAAAAGTATAAAAATTCAAAATTTTCCTCGAGGAATGAAACAAACCTTTAAGAAATTAAAATAAAGAAAAGCGTGCTAAACCTTTACTCCAAGTCCAAGACCAAGAATTAGATTTTGAATCTCTTCGTTTTTGTACATTGATGCTTCATCCTTTCTTTCAATATTCAAAATTTTACCCCTGAGTGGAAGAATTGCCTGCAAAAAGAAATTTTACTGACCAATGGTTCACACTTTACACCCATCTCTCTTCAAAACTTAATGCAAAACTACAAACTCTAGAAACATTTTTTACCTGAAAGCGCCTATCACGACCTTGTTTTGCACTTCCACCAGCTGAGTCTCCTTCAACTATAAAGATTTCTGCAAATAAAGGAATTGGATTAAAAAAAATAAGAAAAAAAATCTTTGTAAAACAAATTTGGACCAAAATTTCCTTTAATTTCATACCTTGTAAAGAAGAATATTTAAACTTCAGAGACATACTACTCCCGTAATAATAAACAGGATTCTCATCATACATTATGGCATACTAGCCGGGTAAAAACCAGATCAAGCATAAGAACACGTCCATCTCTTAAGCTTAATAGTCTTAACTATCATTAACCACGACTCCACCAGGCCCAAAAAAAAAAAGGTATCGTAAACCACGCAAATAGTCACTTGCTTTATTCGTTATTACACGGCGAATTTCACATAGAGGGTGTAAACTTACCAGATTCTTCAGGATTTGTTGATGAGCAATCAGCCAATTTTCCCGGAAGTGATGATGATCGTAAAACACTCTTTTGTCTCACTAGTTCCCTTGCTCTCTTTGCTGCCAAAGCAGCCTAAATAGGGAGACATTCATGAGAAAAAAGATGTTTAACTTTAAAATATCTCAGCGGGGAAGACATATGGAGCTAAAGTAGAAAACTTTGGCCATGTCTTAAGAAACTAGAAAGCACAATAAAAGCTAGACAAGAATACCTTGAGAGCATTTAGAGCCTTGGAAAGAATTGAATCAAGCACATCTGGGTGCAACTCCAAGTATTCAGTAAGATACTCTTGGACAGATTGATCAACCACCTTCCTCACCTCTGGATTTCCCAATCTTGTCTTTTTTCAACAAGTAAACCAATGAAATAAGAATAAAAAAAAATCATAATATCAGTTATCCAAAGCAATGTAAACAACAATGAGGATATAAATTACCAAAAAAAAAAGATTTCCAAAAAAAAAACAAAAAAAAAAAAAAAAAAAAAAAAAAAGTCAATAATAATAAAAATTGGAAGCACCTTAGTCTGGCCTTCAAACTCCGGATTTGGAACCTTGACAGAGATAACACACGTCAATCCCTCTCTTACATGTTCACCGCTCAGTGTAAGATCCTTTTCCTGATAACAAAACAATATGCTTTTAATCATTAAAACTGACAACTGCTTTCTACTATATCATATGAATGAATGGTGATATACTTCATTTATAAGATACCAAAAATTGCTTTTAGAAAGGACGAGTTGAAAATTATTTCATGACCTAAAATACACAGTGAACTAGAATGGACGCACCTTGACAATCTTTGATTTTTTGCCAAGATTGTTTAGGGTTCTTGTCAATGCTGCCTTTATCCCATCAATATGGGTGCCCCCATCAACAGTACGTATGCTATTAGCATATCCTAGCATTGTGTCTGAATAAGCATCTGAACTCCTAGTAATAGATCAAAGAATAAAAGAATTTCTTATCATTATATGCATTACTATCCCATTTAAACTCTGTAGTCGCAACAAGAAATGAGGCACCATTTGTTTAAAGAGATTAATAATTGTACTTATGATAATGTTAGGTGACAAAATGTTGCGTCAGTTTTAAAAGAATAATAGTTCTACTTAAACTATGTTGTACAGAAGACAATGTTGCATCAGTTTTCTACATGTAAAAGTTATAAAATTCAAATATGTTGCTTATTAGGTGGCTTACCATTGGAGAGCTACATCGATTGCAATTCCATCAACTTGTTTTCTGAAACCCACAATGTCATGAAGTGGTTTCTGGATGAGGGAACTGTTAGTCAACAACCCTACAAAATAATCAAATTCCAAAATACAAAAAAGCAAAGAGACTATTTCCAAATTCCAATTATACTGCATCTACACTATACACATTAAACAATAGGAAATAACAATAACAAGAGGTACACATTGGATATTTGGATCACATCTGATTCAAACCCATGTCTGAAAAAGAAAAGGAATAAAAGGGCACCATGGAGAGGGAAACGTAAAACATTAAGCACCACCTTGTCAGTATTTAGCCATTTCACATATTCAACCAATCCCCCAGCATAGAAGTATTCATGAGACTGAATCTTTGCTGGATCACTATCTTCTTTCTTCAAATTGATGGTGAGCTGAAAAAGATTATGGAGACCATAAGTAACTGCGTAATGTAGACAAACAATGAGACCAGGTAAAGTTCTTTGTACTTAAATGATTTTTTAAAAAATATTTTCCATGTACATGAACACAAGATTACCAGTGGATTTAGAAAAGCTAGTTCCCTTATTCGTCCAGCTATTGTGTTGTAGTCAAACTCGATCTCTGTTGTAAATACTGCAGGGAAGGTTCACATTCAAAGCAAGAATTATAAGTTGTTGCAATTATTATCAACTAATTGAGAATGAAACAATAAATTGATTGTACAGTAAGAATTGGGCCTGAGGGTGAAAAAAAATAAATAAATAAAGAAAAGAAAAGAAAAGGAAAGAAAAACCAACCTTCTTTGTCAGGCCAAAATCTAATGCGCGTTCCTTGCTGGTCTTTCAATTCAACCGGAAGGGCATGAGATATTAGCGTAGTTACAGGCTTCCCACGGGAATATTTTTGCTGGTATTCCATTTCATCCCGCCAAATTGTAACTTCCAAAGCCTATGATGACATCATAAGTAAGTCTTTTGGTAATATAACAGTCATAACCTAAGACGCCATACAAGATACACCCTCAGCCTCTAGTACTAAAACCTCATATTAGAACGGAAAAAAGTCATACTCCCTCATGATTATTATGTATTTAAATGGAGTCCACCCACATCTTTCACTCCAGACCAATCAATTAATGAAATTCGAAGCACAAAGCTAAAGTCTCTTGCATTTATTCTTTGTAAAACCCATCTTTTTGGGCATAAAGTATAAAATAGAATTTTAAACAGTATATTTATATATATATATATATATATTATAAAAAATAAAAAATAAAAATAAAAAAAAGTGGGTGGGGGCCTGGGTAGTATTTCTAATTTTTTTTTTTTAATTTTTCCATTTCAGTCATGGATGGGAGCGGAATGGGTGTTGCTAGGGAAAATTAAATTCATAAAAAAAGAGGAACTCGAAGATCCTTAAGCAAACCTTATGCAAATCAAAGGGAGGGAGGAGAGAGAGAATTAGCCAAACTAAGTTGAAGGAGATAGAATGCACACCTCAGATAAGGCATTAACAACTGATAAACCTACACCATGTAATCCACCAGACACACTGTATCCGCTACTGGAACCACCAAACTTGCCACCAGCATGCAAAACCTGCAAAAATGCCATAGCAAAGTAACCTTTAAACACAAAATAATGTTTGGACACAAAAGTGTGTTCAGTATAATCGAGAATAAATATACAATACTATACACATGCATACAGATGGAGATATATATCAATATCATGTGAAGCAAATAGCATACAACCGCTAAAAGGAAATTCGAGTAAATATGAAAACTTGTAAAGTAATACCGTTAATACAGTCTCCAATGAAGATTTCTTGGTCACCGGGTGCAGATCAATAGGAATCTGCAAAGATGAAGTACAGCACAAGTGAAACTAGTACCTAAACAGAAAACACCAAAAGCTATCATGAACAACTTGTGTACTAGGTGTAACTAGCGAACAAAAGTACTTTTCTCTTCAATGATCCAACTGGGCACAATAAATGAATGAATGTGTCTGTAGTGTGTGTCATCAGAAAAAAAAACATGTCCAAAAAGTAGATTGCTTATCAAAGTTCTTGCATTATTGTATGCCTAAAGATATAACAACCTATCACAAGAAATACAGATTACCCGTCAATTACAAGGAAACTGTCTATAAATGCAGTACATATCTTCACCTATCAGTCAATCAAGAAAAATCTGCAAAGTAATGATGGCATGCACGAGATAATAGAAATCTTACGTGAACTATAGTACAAAATCCGAATCTATGATAATCGCTGTCCAACCAAACTGATTATTTAATCTTATGCTTTTACTCCGTAAATGTATAACAAGTATATACATTAGTTGTAAACCTCTTTATTATACAAAAAATAAACCTTACCCCTCGACCATTATCCGCGATGCTCACAGAATCATCTTCATGTAAAACAACGTCAATCTTCGAAGCAAATCCTGCTTGAGCCTCATCAACAGCATTATCCAATATTTCATAAACCTTAAGAAGTAAGAACAACAAGCTCATAAATTCCACTCTTTTACATTCACATGAACCAGGCAAAAGCATGATTGATGTTAAACAAGAATAAAATTATACCAAATGATGCAAACCACGAGATCCTGTACTTCCAATATACATTCCTGGCCTTTTCCTAACTGGGTCCAATCCTTCCAATACCTAAATATGT
This sequence comes from Morus notabilis, assembly GCF_000414095.1. Lineage (NCBI taxonomy): Eukaryota > Viridiplantae > Streptophyta > Magnoliopsida > Rosales > Moraceae > Morus > Morus notabilis. The sequence continues at coordinate 74,433 of NW_010356916.1, read as the reverse complement.
TAAGAAAGGCACCACCTTTTTTTTTATCAGAATGAATAATTAAAAACCGAAATAAACAATTGCACCATACAAATAGTAATAATCCATTTTCAAAAAGATGAGAAATTGGTGAATATACTAATAAATGACGATAAATATCATCTCGCTACTATTATTTCTCACCTGAATTTGATCAGACCCATAAGCTTTGGAACCGGCGCTTCCTTTGGTAGCTTCCGTTGCGGCGCCGGACGACATGAAAGCCCTCGGAGCAACCACATTTGGAAGCAAAAAGCCATTACTCGAATTCCTCTTCAACCGAAAGCTTGTCCTGTAAATTTATAAAAAAATGAATAAATAAATAAACCTTGTTGAACAAGTGTTAAACCCCTTTTCCATTTCTCGGAGAATGCGCCAGAACAACCGAAAATAAACTTTAAATTTATAAAAAATATTTTTCAATAGAGAGAAAATTTTCTCTTTTCATTCACTCTTTCGCGAATACAACGTGTTTCAGAACTTTCTAGAGAACCAAACAGAAAAAAGGAAAAAGCAGAGCCAGATTACTATGAAGAGAAAAGGGAAAGAATGAGTAAATGGAGTGAGACTTACCTGGGGGTTTTGAGGAAGAGAAGAGGACGAGAAAGCAACAAAGAAGAAGAAGAATAATAATGGGAGTGAAGAGAAGAGAAGGAGACGAAGCGAGAAGCCATTAAGCGAAGATAAAGAGGAGGTTTGGGAAGAAGCTGAAGCGCCATATGTTTTTTTCCCCTCTTCCTTTTTTTTTTTTTTTTTTTTTTTCTGGTTCTTTGTGTTTCAGAAAGAGCGCTTTCTGTCTTTACAGCATAAAATTATAAAGACACCCTTCCCCAATCTCTTTTCCCCCAAGTTTTCCCTCCCTCTCCTAAAACCCTACTTCCAAGCCCTTCCTTTTCCCTCCACTCCTATAGTCCTTTTGACTTAAAAATAAGGAGTCTTCAAAGTTAGTAGTCGTATAGGCCTCATTTATTTTGCAGATTCGAGTTTTTAATTCAAAGTAAGATGTGATATTTTTTGAGAGTTTTTTACTGTAGCAAAAAAAGTTAGATGTGACATTTTCTGAGAGCTTTTTACTGTAAAAATCTAAAACTAAAAACTCGAATCGGTGAAATGAACGAGGCAATAATTCATATCTAAAGTCCTGTTCATTTCACCGACTTGAATTTCAAATTCGAGTTTTGTTACAGTAAAAAACTCTCAGAAATAGTCACATTTAACTTTTTACTACAGTAAAAACTCTCGCATAAAGTCACATCTCAACTCAAATTAAAAACTCAAATCAGCGAATTAAATGGGCTCTAAACTTTTTTAGTCAAATAACATCCAGTCCAATTAAAATCGGTTTTTAAAAATGACGATTAAGGGAAAAATGTGTCATTAAAAGGACAATAAAAATAAGGGAGTTTTTTCAGTGTTTCTTCTTTTTTAAAAATACTGACGTTCTCTGCTTTTTTAGCCGTTAAATCTAGTCAAAATTACACAATATTAAAAAAATATGCTAAACATAACGATTCTGATACAGATCTGACGTCTGAAAAACAAGAAACACCAGTGTTCTCAAAAAGGAGAGAACACCAAAAAAAGTCCCTACAAATAAATATGTCAAGATTTATAATTAGTTAGTAAATAGATTTAATAGGTGTAAATACGAATTTACACTAAATTAACATGTCAGGACTTATGAATAAATACAATAAGTATAATGGTAAATTCTAGATTTACTGTGTAAATCTAGGATTTACAAAGGAACAGATATTGTATTCTAATGATAAATCATGTATTTACATTGTAAATTTAGGATTTACTATTTGTACTGTGATGGTAAATCCTAGATTTACTTAGGATAAATCTTAGATTTATGAGCATAACTAAAAAATATTATCTTATATTAGTAAAATTAATATAATGCATAACAGTAAATCCTGCATTTACCGTGTAAATCTAGGATTCACGAATAAATACATTATGTGTTATGCGAAGGAACATAAATTGTTTCCTGATGCTAAATTCTGGATTTATCGTATAGTAAATCTTAGATTTACGAGCAGAACTAAAAAATATTTATCTTAATTAGTAAAGTTAATACGAACAAACACAGTTTGTGTTATGATGGTAAATAAATCTAGGATTTTATGAATGAATATAAATTGTTCTTATGGTAAATCTTGGATTGACACTGTAAATTCAGGATCTATAAATAACACAATTTGTGTTCATATAATAAATTAAATCCTGAATTTACCGTGTGGTAAATCTAAATTTGCGAGCAAAGCTAAAAAAATATTTTTATATTATTTAAGTTCTAAATTTACCATGTAAATTCGGGATTTATGAAGGAACAAAAAGTGTTTTCTAATAGTAAATGTTAGATTTACACTAAAAATTTAGGATTTATGAAAAAACACAATATGTCTTCTGATGATAAATCTTGAATTTACACTATAAATTTTAGATTTACGACTGGCGATGAGGGGAGAAGAACACATAGAGAGAGAAGAGAGAAAAGGAGATGTAGTGGGAAAAAGAAAAATAAATAAAGAAAAAGGGTAAAAATGAAAAATGAAAAATATAAACATAACAATAACCTATCAATTTGTATAAATTGGTAAATTAGTTATTTACTAATATAAATTTTAAATGTAGGCTTATTTTCTACAATTCTCCTTTTGGTGGAATTGGAGTATTCCGTGTTTGCTCCCCCGTGTTCTTTCCAAATCCGTCTTTGCAGTTTCTGCTCAATCTACTTCTTGTTTTGAACCTTTTAGGAATTGAGGTAAGAAAATACTAGTCTCATCATCCTGTGATTTAAACCTTAGTGTAAAATTGAACAAATGATAAAAGAAAATACAATTAGTGCTTCGAATAAATTTTATAAAAATTCATTTTATTTTTTTAAAATCCAACAAATGCCAAAAAGAAAAAAAAAAATTACCGGTTAGATCTTGAGGTATACTTGGATAACACAACATCCCACAGGTGGGTATATGTGAGGCCAAGAAAGGACTCGCTACTTTTATACAGAGTAGTTGAGATAGTATATTTTCGTCTCTTTTCCATGTAGAACTCTTGCAAGTTTAGATATCCGAAATTTTAAAGACGTATATGTCATCAAAAAGTGATAGGTTGATGGTTCTACTGTATTCCAAATCGTGAAGGGATCGGTTCGTCTTGAATTCTGATAGTATTAGTTTGTGCAGTTTTTTTTGGTTATATATATGCTCATCATTCCAACAAGGTTACTCTTTTTTGGTTTGATTCTCTTATCTGGGACTCGATCATATTTTATTGTTGCATAAATTGCAATTGCATATAGGGCAGTTCTAGTCAAAGGGCAGGGTAAGTCAAGTTGATCGGCTCAGTAATTGGTGGCCCTTTCCTACCCTTGATTTGCCCGGTTTTTAAGGGAAATGCTTGGCCCGTGACTTTTCCGAATGTCATTGATTCTGGTGATTCTAAGCCAAGGAATCGAATCCATTGACAAAAATCCCCTCTATCGCTCCGTCAGATAGAAGTTCTAGCTCGGGAATAAATATCTGTTGGAGTTCGAGTGGAAGGCACTTGCCCGGTTCAAGCCTGCTAAATGCAGTATCAATAATGCATGGCCAACCAACTTCGTAAGAGATTTCTACTTACACAAGTTGAAAGATTCCATTCACGAAGGAAGTACTTGAAAAAGAAAATGCGAGACAGAATTGGTTAGTTGTCCAGTTTGTTTGGTAGCCGAATCTCCCGTAGAACTAAATGTGTAGTTTTTCGAATTGTGCTGACTACTTGAGAATAATGTATAGGATTTTGATGCTTAACTGAGTCTACCAATACTCTGTTTATTTTCATCTTAGAATCATGATTTTTCTCCCACGGTGGGGGAGGTATCATACATTTTCTAGACCATTTTATCAAGTAGGTTTTCGACTGTGATTAGTTGATGTTACATGGAGAGGATTTCATTTATTTTTTCCATTTTATTCATTGCAAGCAATCAAAACAGATTAGCATAATGCAAACTGCACTTGCGTGCATGTTGTGAAATCGTGCACTAAGAAACTTATTTACAAATGAAACTTTCTACATGGCTGCGGTAGAAGTATTTCTCACCAGCAGAAGTATTTCTCACCAGATATTGTGCAACAATTTATAGCTGCAAAGATCCACGCCTCCACGTGGTAGAATATTGTGCTTTGGGTCTTAGCCTGCATAGTTTTGCTCTTGGACTAATTGACCCCAAAAGTCCTCATCCCAATAGGAGATCATGTCCTTACTTAAAAGTCATCGCTTGTAATCTCTCCCAAGCGATATGAGACTGCACAACTTATCTTAACTTGGCCCTTTTGCCAAAAAAAATTGATGATTGTCACAATTACTGAGTCCAAATCCTTAAGAAACAAAGTGACATGATCATGAAATGCTTGTAGAGATCTTGTTAGCTTGTATGTGTAATTAGACATCATTAGCACATCAAATGGAAGGACTTAAAAGCCAGAAAGATGACTGAAACTGTACGGGCATTGAACGAGTAAAAACCTTCAACTGCCCTCTTCAAGGATTGCTGCATTCTTAAAGAATTCTTAGTTCTCTTAAGTTTTTTAGAAAGGTTTCTCCAACAACTGAACCTGATTTAACAAATATAGCCGGATAGCCTATTGGAGCTTCTATCTTAGCTTCAAATCCTTGTCTTGTAAATACTTCTCCGGTCCATATGTGCTGCCAGGCACAAGTTTGTCCAATTGGAAAATATGCCTTGACACTCTTCTTGCCTTTGTCTAGAACAGGCACCACTAGAATCTCAGTGCCAATCAAGAATTGGTGGTAACTTAAGCTATGCACATGTTCATCATCTGGGTAGTGAAGAAATAGGTGACGGCATACGGGCAGACCCTTTGAAGAAGCTTCCTACAGAAAAAAAAAAAAAAAACGAAGGTGTTAGTTATGCCAATGAAGATATTAGATGTTTAGTGCTTGTGAATGTATGGCTCACCTTTACAAGTTGGATTCTGTAGAACTTCCAAGCTTTGTAGACATTTGCAAAGCGTGCAAAATGTAACAAAGTTCGGTGATTTGAGTAGAATTGGCTGTTGCATGACGGTTTATTTCCCTGCTTGCAGAAGAAAATGTTATTGTCTTGAGTATTTAGGCTTATGAGGATTCTTCTTTTTTATGAGTCTCTAGATTAGCAAGCATTTAGAGGTGAAAGCATTTAAGTGTCATGTTATGACTTACTTCATGTGTTCTGAAAACAGTGGTGAAAGCATTTAGTTCCATCCATCTCAATAGCAACTCTTCACTCCTGTGATACTTGATGAAAGGAAAGTTTACTGCGCAGTACCCCCCGATATCGCTGTGGTTAAAAGCATACCCGGAAAGCCCACTGCTGAGAAGACCAACGACAGCACTCTTTATACCATCATTGGTCTGCCAACTTACCATCTGATCTCCTTCCCAGAATAGCATGCCCCATTTGGGACTGTCTCTAAAACCAGCCCTCATGAAGAAGACCAAAGCTTCTTCTGGGTCTTCCTTCTCTTTACCCACGCGTTTACTTTTCCATTCCTCAACAAACTCTCTGTTTATCTGGGCCCACAGCTCTGGATATCTATTATGAGCCGATATAGGATCTTCACCTGAAATGATGAGCCCATAAATGTCAGGCTTCCAAATTCCATGGGATTTGAACTTAGGAAATGCATAATTTAGGAGTGTGTACTTTGGCTAACTAAAGGAAATCCACTATGTACTGTGCAAAAATCAAATTACCATGCTAGGAAGTCCATTAGATGGAACTCTCTGTGCCAATACCAAAATTTGGTATTTGGGTTAAATAATCATTCTCAAATGCAATGGTATAGTTAATGTCGAAATTGGCATAGTCTATTCTTGGTGTCAAATTTAGCACCAAGTATAGCATATGCCAAAATTTAGCATTTAGTGCCAAATATGGCATTGATGTTAGTATTTGGCTATTTGCATTACCGATGGTCTTAACAGAGAATGGATAACCCTTTGACAGCTGAAAGTTGTAACATTTTTATGGTCAAAGTTTCACTTGCCTTCCCTGTTGATGGGAAATGCATAGATATGTGTCAAAGCAGAGTTTCTAGTTAACTTGTATCTCATTCCCTTTTCTTCACAAGAATTCAACTGTGGACTTGTCTTTAGATTATGATGATTCTTTTAAGAAGCAAGTAAATATTTACACCTGAATAGAGGGTGGCATCCACAGGCAGGCCTTCACCAAAATCAGCCATCCATCCTCTGACGCCATTGTCCACCATTTCTTCTAGAATTTGTTTGAACCAACTTCCAGTGTCTGGATGTGTCAAGTCCAACATTCCCACATCAAAAGCTGTGTTAGGAACCATATACGGTTCTCCATTTTTGTCTTTTATCAGTATGTCCGACTTTTTTGCTTCCTCAAAGAGGTTTCTCCTTCTGTTTGGCTTCTCGTGTGCCTGCGAAAACAAGTAGAACGCTTTGAGACAAGAGGCATAAAACTTATTCCAACAACAAAAATGCAGATATTGCTGGGAAAAACTGCCATTGTTTTCTTAACATCAAATGATGACAGCATCAATGCCAGCTTTTCCATGAAGATAAGTAATGTCTTTATTCTTCATGCCAGGATGCATACGGTCACGCTTATTAGTTTCTGGTTAGTGAGTGTAGAATTTTGTTCAGAAATGTGATTATACAAGAAAATCAGGATGGAATAAGATTGATACCGGAGCTAGACAAGGATTGCAATATGTCATCACTTTAATGTGCTTAGCACTAAGATCTAACAGCAGTTGTTTCCATCCTGGATACCTTGCAGTATCCACTTCCCAGTTCCACCATAGTTGTGACCCAATGATTGTCTCCCTTTGCCCCTCCCAATCCTGTGTACAAATTACTATACGAGTAAGAAAAGGCAAATATCTACTCAAAACAAAAGAAAAACAAAGAAAAGAAAAGGCAAATATCATAGATCTAAGTTTTGCAAATTTCCTTCTACAGTTTTTTTCCTAAAACAAATAAAAAAGGAGAATCTATTTTCAAAAATCCATTGCCATTAAGATAGGGGAAAAAAATCTTGGAAATGAAGCTAAATTTGGATAATGATACACTGCATGAACAAAGAATTTCGTGACACCTCATGAAACTATCATATAACTTGTTAGCGGTAAAAAAACTGCGACAAAACATTTATTTCAGTTTTACAGATTCCTTAGAATCTCGGTATGCATTCATGATATTCAAGATAAAATTTTTCTTGATGTATATCATTGTAGATTTAATTTTTATGGCTTGGAACACAAATATCCATATGTGGACGTGCGTATATGCAGACATAATATGTGATCACTGATGAACCTATGTGTATGTATAAATGTTTGTACGCAGGTCTATGCGCAATATACTTTTGCTCTCACTACACAAGTACGTCATAGAGTTGATATAGGGGCATGTATTACCTGCAACCAGAATGCTGAAACAGGAACATTGTATGTCCCGAGCTCATTCCAAACTCTGCGTACCGTTTCTGTGCCTCCCTGCATTCCAACAACAGCTCCGGATATTATCCACTCTGGAAGCTGAGGAGGTCTTCCAATGGCTCCAGTGAAACTTTCGATGAGCTCGGAAGGTGAGTTACCATGCAGTATCCTTCCTTGTACTGAATTCCCATATATCTGCAATCTCCAGAGTAAACACAAGATTAAAAACTGCAACTTTAAGATCTAAGAATAGCCATTATGCATTGAAAGAGGGGAAAAAAAAACAAGTACAAAAAAACAAAAGAACCACATTGTTCTATTTTAATTTGAATTCCTTTAAGAGGGAAAAACAATAACTGTTCTCATAATTAGCAACTGCTAAAGAGCTATAAGAGAATCCATAATTTTCCAAGCAAATGCTTCACAGAATAACACGTGCTTCTGACGCCAACCTTTTTCAATTTTTCAAATCTTTTTCTTCCTTCTTATTCTTCAAACCCAATATACAGCTTTCATTTCACTTCCTTCTCTTTATTAAAGTGATTGCTTTATTAATTGCTCTTGGCAAAAAGAAACCGTGTTCTTCATTCTAGTTTTTTTTTTTTTTTTTCCCACTCTATCTCTGAAAACAAGTCTTGAGTTTCAAACGTTGTAATTGCTGCAAAACAAAAAGTTTTACCATCTAACACTACCTGTATCTGAACTTTGTCATGCTTCGTGAGATCAAATACAGAATAATCATATCCTTCAAGGTAAAGGGACCTCATTTTTGAAGTCATATAGAATGGAGAAGGTGCATATGTAGTAGACCAGTCTCCCCCGGCCCTGCAACACAAAAACAAACTTATTAAAGCCAGAAGCATTATGGTAAGCATAACATCCCCTTAGCTATCTAGTCATTCGGAGGCTTCTCGCTTCCGGCTAGACTAGAAGCGCTTTGTTTTTTTTTTTTTTAACATTCGTAATTCTGATTCATGTTTAAGCAAATATGCAAAAATGTAGCGCCTTTTAGTCATGGAAACAAATAAGCCCACGAATGAGCAGCTAGTTTAGGGGGCCTTACAGTTACTAGGTAGCACTTTCATTTTCATTTTTTTTTTTTTTCAAAAGCAAATTGAAAGCTCTCCACCATTATTTTAACTTTAACTAACTAATAACAGAAAATGCAAGTTTTACCAAGGAAGGTCTAATTAGGACCAGATAATTCAAGAATTAATCTTTACTCTGTATTCTACCTGTAGCTGACCAAGTTAGCTGCAAAAGTAATTGGTTGATCTCCTCTCCCAATACCTTGCTCTTGAACAAAAATGGGAACCCTTTTCCCTTTAAAATCCATGTGAGAGAACTGCTCTCCAAACCCATAAAATCTCTCACTTCCTTCACTTGAATATGTAAAGCAAACCCTATTGAACTCTTGGGATTCTTTACCCCTAATCTCCTCCATTTCTTCCTCTGATGAAGAAGCCATCACAACCTTTCTTGGCTTGTTCAAAGACCAATAAAACCCGAGCCTCCGTCTCCGAAACCGGCCCAATCTTTTTCGAAATCCCCTGTACTTCCCCAATATATTTGAAGAAGAAGAATAAGCTCTTGACCCAAACTCAAAGTTTGGCTTTCCGAGCTTCACTTGAAACCCAACTTGATCACCACTTTTCTGATCAAACAAAACCCAATACTTTGCACAACTAGAACACCCTTTTGAATCAAACTTTGAAGTCCCAGATTTTTGGAACTTCTTGTTCTTCACATCCATGCTTAAAACCCATCCAGTGATCAACAAAACCGGAAAGTTTATACCTTTGAAGTCTCTCTCAAGATCAAACCCGAAAGACCCAGATGGGAAATAATGTTCTTGAAGCTCCAAAAAGTCCTCAAACCGATTGATCACCTGAATATTCTGAACCGTCTGATGATTACAGACCAAATGAACATCATTGTCCTTAACGGCAAAAGATCCTCGGCTTTCTTCGACCTCGGTTTCGGTCAACGCGGCGGAGACGAAGGCCTGGCCGGGCAGCGTTGACCAAATGGGGGGCTTTGTGGGATGAGATTTGTGGTGAATGGAGAAACACCCACCATTGTTGGACCTCCAAGAAAGCTGGAAATCTTGTCCGATTGGGTAAAGATGGTGAGAAGGGAGAGATTGGGAGGTGAAGAAGAGAGTTCCATGGATGAAAGGGAGAGAAGTTGGGGAAGAAGGGAAAGGGTTGTTGAGGTGTTTGTGGTGCTTTTTGGTGATTTTGAAAGTTGACATGTTGTTGTTGAAAACTCGGAATTTGTAAAAGTCTCTGCTTTGTGTTATAATGTATAAATATATGTATATATGTGTGTATATATAGTTATAGTGGAGGTTTTATGTGAAGATTTTTCAGGTTCGGTAGAAGAAAAAGACTAGCAGTTTTGACGTTTGTTGTGAAGTTGACTTGTAAATAAACAAAACGGAAAAAGCAGTTAAATTGATTAACGGTTATGGTTTCCACCTTGTGCCATACTTTCTGTTATATTTCGTTCTTAAGGAAGAAAAAAAAAGAAGGAAAAGGAAAACTCTGTGGTATATTTAGGGAAAATTATTGGCCACTTTTAAAAATAAAAAAAAAAATGTCTAAAATTTTGAAATTTTAGCCAATAACTGAACCTTTTAAGAAAATGACCGTTCTAATGAAATAGTTAATCGGGGGTAAATTATGATTAATCAGTGATAATCATAATTGCTTATAACTTGTATTGTGAGATTTTAAAATATATATATATATATATATATATATATATATATATATATAAAATGGTGCTATTTGGAGGAACCGTGTCAAAATTGTCGATAAAGGGTTCGAAAAGCAAAACAAATATGAATCGGCCATCACGTGGAGTTGGACCATGGAATGAATCACTTTTTATTGAGAGTTGAAGCAGTGCCAATTGAACTTAGTTTGAAATTTCCCCTATTTGTTTAATGTTTCTCTGATAGGATAAAAAAATAAACTATTAATAGTTTTTTATTTTTATCTGTTAAATTTATATTAAAAATTGTCTATTTTATACACTTTTTTAATTAGATGTAATTTTAATTAGATTTAACTATTAGAAACTGACATTATATAAAGAAGCTTTCTTATTTCATTTGTCTTTTGTATTCTTTTTTCTTTTTTCTTTTTTCTTTTTTTGTTTTTTGTGGTAGTGATTAACTGATTATTGGAGCGGAGTGTTATGTAGAAACATTTACCGTATTTGTTTCACTAGTTTAACTTAGTTCAGTTCAATTTAAATAATGAGCACAGTTTAAATTTGTATTTGATAAACACGCAGTCCTTATTATATTTCTCGTTTGAATTGAGTTAAACTATCTAACTTAGAGTTTAACTCTCCTCTTGAGTTCAACTGTTCAAACCATTTTTGAACAGTAGAAAGGTGTCCATAGGGGTGGCAATTCGTATCACATATCGTGTTTTGATCGTTTCTTTCTAAATTTACAGTCAATCCGAACACAACCCATGACATGAAATTTTTTAAAAACTACAACACGAACACGACACGACCACTTTACGGGTTGACACAACACGACAAGAAAATGACCCGTGACATGAAATTGACCTGTGAACTCGAAATTGACACGAAAATTGTATACTTTTATTTAATTTTTTACATATTAGAAATAACTTAAAATTCATAACACACTAAAATACAAAAATATCCATTGAAATTAAGCAAATAATAGTATAAGATTTTGAGTATAACTATCATGATATCACAAGTTCATAATAAAATAAAAAATATGTAATGAAAAATATATATTTTTAGTTTTTTACGAGTTTCGTGTCATGTTCGGGTTAGGCGGGTCTAACCCGAAATTGACCCGTATTTTTCGTGTCAATTTCAGGTCGACTCAATTCTGACCCGAACCTCTTTTTCTCAACCCTAACCCGCGAAATTTGTGTCATTTTCGAGTCGTGTAGTCGTGTCGTGACCCATATTGCCGGCCCTAGGTGCACACCCTCTGCTTTTCACACCTACCAAACACTAATTCAAATTTTATTCCCTACTCAGATTAAAATTTTAAAATTTAAACCACACAATTTGAATTTTTATGTTCAAATAAAAAAGTTCAATTTAACAAAATTCAAACCAACAAACCAAACGGAGACATTATTATTTTGGCCTGGACGTTATTGTAGAGCTATAAAGCCTGGGAAGAGAGGAAAAGAAAATGTTTCTTTCCCTTCCTTATTATTTTGGCAAGATATTATATTGTATGGTGACTTATATACATTTTTCCGTCTGATTTTTAGATTGGAATTTATGTTATTTAATTTTTTTGCTGTTTAAATTGAAAAATATGAATTTTTTAAGGTTTGTTTGTTTAACAACTCAGTTTTGAACTTAAATTGTTTATGTGATAGAAAATATTGTAATAAAAAATTAAATTTAAATTTTTTGAGAGAAAATACTATAACAAATGTGTTTGAGTTGTGATTGAGTTATGAAAAGAACATACACTAGATTCAATTCAAACACAATCCAAATTTTTGCCCTAAATGTGAGTTCAATGGCGAGCCTAATTTTAATTGGAGTGTATAGGCATACAAACTAAACATACATTGAAAATTATAAGACCATTTGATTCATATATGTTTGAACATAAAATTTAAAAATTTAAAAAAAAAACACTGTAGTAAAAAAGTTTAAACTATAAAATAAGCGCATGGATAGTAAATAGTATTTTTATAATAACTATAATAATTGCAAACTTTAATAATATTTGAAGAAATTGAAGAAAATAACATATAAATAGCAAATTTAACATATAAATAATCTATTTATTAAAAGTAAATAATAATTTACCGAATAAATTTGTTATTTACTTCTATTACTTAAAATATTTTAAAATGTATTATTTACTTCAATTATTTTCTAGCAAAATGCTATTTATTTCTTCCTCACAACACGCATTTACTTTTCTAGTCGATATCCCGTGAACATTTGAATGGTAAAAACTAAAACCCGAGTATCCACTTGCTTGAAAAAAGAAAAAGCAAAAACAAAAAACACTAATAACATTTTTGTTTGTTTTCACCAACAATATATACATTATTAGCGTTCATAACAAAAAATTAAAAGGCATTAGTCACTCATCCAATTATATCCTTGCTTTTCGTGTAGTCGTATGACATTTATCCATTTTGAATTTGCCCTTGATCTGCGTTGATATTCCTAATCACGCATGTTGTCCAAATCTAAGGCATTTACGTGTCCTTCGAATGCATTTTGCCGTCAAGGCCGTCAACGTTCACTTTGACATGCAGATTGGGATTATATGAACCACGTGCAAAGTTGGAATTACTTCTCGCCTTCTCATTGGTCGAAAATTACGTTCGCTAATTTTCCATTTTTGGATTGTTGACTGCCCTTTCCCATCTCAACATTTTAATGCATCTGCCCACATTCTCGATATAGATTCAGTGTACAGATTGCTTTTTCGAACTTTTGCTACAAGACGCTGAAGGCTTTTTTTTATTTTTTATTTTTTATTTTTTTAAGGGACTCAAGCTTTTAAAACTTTTAGAGCATATAACAATTTAATTAATCTATCAAAAAACAATTTAATTAATTTATAACATCATAATTATGGAGAAAAAGGAGAAAATTTTGGACCACTACAACACGTATTTGTAGAAGTGTAAGTGTTACTATCTCTAATGTAAATATAAATGCTAATTATGTATTAGTATGATATAGTATGTTATTTTTATTTTTACTTTAATACATAATACTATTTAATATGCTAAATCTATTTTTTTCCCATAATTATTAAGCTTTAAAAGTTATAAAAGTAAATTTTTATGTTTAAAACAATTAAAAAATGCAAAGAAGGAATGGAGAATTTACCTTGAGAGTGCATAAGTATGAACCTTTACCCTTTATTCTTGATAAATATCTTTCTATTAGTGTAATTATTTGACTAAAAAGGTTATGAATAAAAAGTAAATGGTAAAAATCCTTACTCATATACTTTCAAGTGGTATTTGTCAAGATTATCCAAATGTAAAAGCTGCATTGATTACATGAAAAAGTAAACATTTCAACCAATAGAAATCAAATGTCAAATTTCTCATATGCTGTACTTGGTGAGAAATTTGCTACAAAATATAACATATGGAAAATTTGGCACAATAAATAGCATTGCATTAGAGAGAATTTTTTGCACTCAAATGCTAAATTTACAATTGACACATCAATTTATATCAATTTATATCATTGCTCTTATATGTTCACGGCGTACAATCACAAAGCCAATTGTTTGCACGCATTATCATCCTTGGTTGGTATGCTTTCTTACTAATCCATAACAACAATCACAAAGCCAATTGTTTGCACGCATAATCATCCATGGTTGGTCTTATGCTTTCTTACAATTACAAAGCCAATTGTTTGCACGCATAATCATCCTTGGTTGGTCTTATGCTTTCTTACAAATCCATAACAATTGACACTAAAGATCTTTTTCATTTTTTCCTTATAAAAAAAAAACAATTTTCCTGAAAATCAATTTTTTAGATAAATTAAGAATTTCTATCGAACATAAGTATTTACAATGTGACTCCCAAACTTCAAAGCATGTCAGTCTCTTAAGCAAAATTATCCCAAAATATGGTGTTCAACGTTCATCTTTGTGAAAAGTTTAGAAGTATCTCTTTTTCGTCCATTTGGACTCACATTTGATAAGTTCCCAACAAAACTTATAGCTTCACTCTGACTCCCATTTGCTATTGATTCAAAACATGCCGGTCTAACAAAATTGTGAAAATTCTATTTAGATATGGCGGTGAATCTGTCTTCTTATGCCTTGTGCGACAACTTCTAGCATGTCGTTTATTACAGATGAATTGTCGTAGGGTTTGATAATTCTCAACAAGGATTTTGGATAAAAATACTCTCTACCTTTTATCTCATTCGTGCAGAACCACATGGCATTACTTCAAAGCGAAAGAATTGGAAGATGAGATCAAGGGATCGTGATTCCTAAACATGCTTCAAGAGTGAGTCACCTTTTTGTTGATGGGAATGATAGTGAAACTATTGTTGATGTACGCCATGATTATGCAATTGTTTTTTTTTTTTTTTTTTTTTTTTTTTTTTTTTTTTGCTTCGGGTCAAAATTACTCAAAAAATAAGTAAATAAATAAATAAATATTGCTTCAGGTAAAAAAAAAATCAAAATCTCAAAATACATTATTAACTTTAGCCTAAATGTTAGTGAGGAGGTGCGTTTGGATGTTCAAAATTATTTAGGCCTTCAAGATAATACTTTGTCCCATGAAAAGCATCTTGGTCTGCTTTCTTTTGTAAAGAGAAATTAAAGAAATACCTTCGTGATAATCAAGGTTCAAAGTTACGAAGAAATTGTTACTTTGGAAGGGAAAGTCTTTTTCCTATTGGTGGTTCAAATCCCTTAAGACATACTACGAGCGTTATTCAAATCTGTCAAAACACTTTGTCATGAACTGTAATCACTATCATTGTCATGTGTTTGGTATAAGGATTCGTGCCATAATTTGAATTATAGTTCGTTACTCGCTACAGTATTTTCTCTCACAAAAAACACACGTAAATCGAAAATGATTCTGAATCATGGTTTTGAATCTGTGAACCAAACGTCCACTCACGACTTTGGTCAGTTAGATAGGAACCTTCATCGAATTTGTTGAAATAAATTCTGTAAGCTTAAGTTGGAGGGAGGCATGAGTTTTCGAGACATGATACCGATTAATCAAGCCCTTGTAGCCAAACAAGATTTGTGTATCTTGCAAAACCTGATCAATTCTCTTATGCCTCGTCTTCTTGAGGCAATTTTTTGGATTAATTCTTAAACAACAACTTGATAAAATCAACCAACTTGCTAAGAAACTCACAAGAAAAAGTTTTGTCCCAAAAAAAAAAAAAAACTCACCTTCTCCTTGAATGCCACTGCCCTCTTCCTAATCTCACTCACTTGAAAAATAGAGAATTTACACTTGAGAGTGCATGAGTCTAGACTTATAGGCTAAGACTTGAGATGAATTAAAATTAATAGGCCAATAGTTTACATAAGTTAATAAATAGCCCAAATTACTATTTTTGTCCATAACTTGTCTAGTTATGAACCATAATTTGACAAATTATTGTCCATAATTCACGGTTTTTGTCCATAACTTGTCTGGTTATGAACCATAACTTGACAAATTTGTCCATAACTTAGATGGTTATGAACCATAACTTGACAAGTTATGGCCTATTAATTTCTATAACTAAAAATTGGTCTATATACTTTCTTAAGCTTTTCATCTATATCTCTTACTTTTGATAAATACCATTTGTTAGTATAATTATTTAACTAAAAAATTATAAATTAAGAGTAAAAGAGTCACCATTGTTAAGGTTACCCCACTCACTTCCATCTTCACTGTGGTTGTAGTCCACCCATCATGTGACCAAAACGAACCGAAGAATCCGTGGGCCAAGACTCTTCACTGCAGAGCCCATTGGACAGCCTTTTCCCTTTTCGTTGTGTACTCATCTCATTAGACCCTTTGGGCAAAGGTTCAAGTAAATTTGGGCCATTGACTAGACCGAGTCCAGCAGTCCACATAAAGAAGCCGCAAAAAAGCCGTGCATCTCCGATGTTATAATTAACGTTCTAATTATAAATTTAGCAGTGTAAAAAGTATTCTTTAATATAATATTGTTGTGTTAAATTTTTTATATATTATATTTTATGGTAAATTTTTCATCAAGTATAACATACAAAAAATTTAACATTTGATTATTATTGGTTGAAATGTTTTTCATATAATCATTACAATTTTTGTATTTTTTAATTATTTTAAAAATAAAAGTTTACTTTTACAACTTTCAAAGCTTAATTATTATGAGAAAAAGTAAATTTAACATTTTAAATAGCATTATACATTGGCGCAAAAATAAAAATAACATACCATATCATACTTTTTAATGTTAAATATACAATTAACATTATCATTTACATTGAAGATGATCTATAAGCTCATGTTTAAAGACATACCATACAGTGAATACACAACAACAAAAAATTGGCTCTTAGGAAGTTTTGAAAATTCGTTTTTAATGCAAATTTTTTATTATTTTACAAAATACCTCCTTTTAACCTCATAAAACATCACTTAATTTTTTTATAATTTTTAAAAATCGATAAGATCAAAAACTGCCACTCGTAAGGATTTTAAACATAGTGTTTAGTGAAACTTTTAGCTAAAGTAATTAGACAATTTTTACTATGTGCTCAAACGTCAAATATAAGACATTATTTCAATACAATTTTATTTAAGTTTTCAATGATTTATTTTGAGTGATTCAAGTAGTTTTTCCAAGCTTTATTTTTTTGTAGGTTCTTTCACATCTTATAAGACATCTTATTATTGAAAATATAAGTACCAACAACCCTAGCATTACAAGAATTCTTACCAAAAATATATATATAAGCAATAAATCTAATATGATAAAAATTCTTGTTTAGAATGACAACCATTAATATAATAAAAAAAGGAAAAAAATAGTTAAATGATATTTTGGAAAAAAAAAAAACATTGATGCACTATTCTTTATTTTTTCCAACTCCTCAAGAGGAACATGTTCTCAGCAAGAGTGGTAAAAAATTAATGATTCAGCTGTAATGATAAAAATTAAGAATTTATGTTCAATATCTATGGCAAAACTAATTGATATTTTCTTTTATTCTTGTTTTTCAGCCGAACATTTTGAAAAAGGATTACAAAATGTTTAAAATGAAACCAATGAGAAGCACACACAAATGCTTTGTGTGTGCGGGAGCGTGTGCATTTCTTTTATTTTTTAGATACAAAGATCTAAAATCTCTTTTAAAATTTAGCCTCATTTATTTTTTTATTCTTCTAATACTTGAGTTTAGTTATAAAATAAAAAAATAAAAAAAGTAGAACACATTTTTTTTTTTTTGAGGAAAATCATTGAATATTATTAAGCTAGTTCCGCAAGGACAAAGGGTGATACAAATCTCGGAATAGCATCCAAAGAAACAAGATCAAACAGAATGAAATGAAAAGGAAGCCAAAACGTGGGCTATAAATTTTCGGATCTAGCAACATCATTAACAGAACATTAATTTATGCAGATTATCATAAGTTGGGAGGATTCCATTAGCCGCCCTCCATATGAAATTCTTAAATCTTATTGGGAATGTTAAGCCTCCAAAGAGTTGCCCACCATAGTCGATCCCGACGACCATCTGACCCACCAATCGACTCTCGCAGCCTCATAGCCACCTTATAGCCTGATTTAACAGAATAAAGGCCTTTAGAATCAAAATGCCATATCCAACGATCCTCGCTCAGGCCCTACGCCAAGGGGATACTCAAAATAAGAGGGATTGCATCCAGCCTCCGCTTGTAAGATGGAACCATGCAAAAAATATTTAGCTTTAAGAACTTGGGCTACCAAAGAAGTGTTAGAGAGATTGTAATATATCTCTCAATCTTGATATCACAAAATTGGATTAAAACACATTCGGAAAGAGTAGGCTGACGCAAGCACGCGCTGCAGCGCGGAAGAGTGCGTGCTGCAGCGCGCGTTTGGGCGCTGCAGCCAGCGTGCGCTGCAGCGCACGGGCGTGCTGCAGCGCGCATTTGGGCGCTGCAGCCTGCGTAAAACAGACCCTCGGGTCTGTTTTGCTAGGCATGCGCGCTGCAGCGCGCATTTGAGCGCTGCAGCGTAAATCTTCGACGGAAAATGTGTTCGTGTGTTTTAGTGATCTGAAAAGGTCTCGAACCATTGTATCTATTTGTGATATGTTTTCTCACATATCTGAGCACTTATTAACAATAGAAATAACTATTGTTATAAGTGTATCAGCATATAAAAGATAACCATCAAATTGAAAAGGTATCTTTATGTGAAAGGTTGTAACACTTAAAGATGATGAATGCATCCCTGTCTTTTTATGATGGACTTCAAAAAATACAGATTGATATACATTGTTCTGGAACTCAATATTTTTGCTGGATATTGTGTTCAAGGGTTTGTTGTATCTTGGGGGTAATTTGCCATTTAGAACTCGTTAGCAAACTTTGAGAAGTGAGGGCAAATAAAACCTTAAAGGAAAGTATTCCTATACGCCTCAAACCCTTCTTTCTGAATTCTCTATTCTTTTCATCCTCCCAAATCCGAATTTACCCAACAATCTTTAAGGTTTTAAATCTTGCTGCAATGGAGGTTGAAAAGAACATGACGTCTTTCCTCAATCCTAATGTTCAACTTGATCGTTTTGATGGTACCAGCTTCACCTGCTGGAAAGGAAAGTTATTCTTTCTTTTCACCGTGCTTAAGATCGCCTATGTACTTGATCCGAAATTGGAGCCACTTCCTGAACCAAAGGAGGATGATTCTGAAGAATTGAAGACCGCAAGGAAGAAGCGAGGAGATGATGAAATCATGTGCCGGGGTCATATTCTCAACACTCTCTC
>NW_010356916.1:53787-54320 GCF_000414095.1 Morus notabilis | reverse complement strand
TATACAAGCAAAGATGACTAAGAAACCTTTTCCTAGAGCCGAACGTAATACTCAAATATTGGATATGATTCATACCGATATTTGTGAGTATAATGAAATTTTGACTAGAGGAGGAAAGAGATACTTTATCACTTTTATTGATGATTGTTCTAGATATACTTATGTGTATTTACTTAGAACAAAAGATGAAGCCTTTGATAAATTTAAAATGTATAAGGCTGAAATTGAGAACCAAAAAGATAACAAAATCAAAATGGTTCGAAGTGATAGAGGTGGTTAATATTTCTCAAATGAATTTGATGCTTTCTGTGAAGAGCATGGAATTATTCATCAAAAGTCAACCCCTTTTACTCCTCAACAAAATGGACTGGCTGAAAGAAAGAATAGAATCTTTACCGATATGATTAACTCTATGCTTCTTAATTCTAAATTGCCTAATAATTTATGGGGGGAAGCTTTACTTACAACATGTCATGTTCACAATAGGATTACATCTATGAAAACACATGTCTCTCCATATGAAGTATGGAAAG
>NW_010356916.1:0-51027 GCF_000414095.1 Morus notabilis | reverse complement strand
AGAAGCGTGCGCTGCAGCGCGCGTTTGGGCGCTGCAGCCTGCGCAAAACATACCCTCGGGTCTGTTTTACTAGGCACGCATGCTGCAGCGCACAACAGCGTGCGCTGCAGCGCACGGGCGCGCTGCAGCGCGCGTTTGAGCGCTGCAGCGTAAATCTTCAACGGAAAATGTGTTCGTATGTTTTAGTGATCTGAAAAGGTCTCGAACCATTGCATCTATTTGTGATATGTTTTCTCACATATCTGAGCACTTATTAACAATATAAATAACTATTGTTATAAGTGTATCAGCATATAAAAGATAACCATCAAATTGAAAATGTATCTTTATGTGAAAGGTTGTAACACTTAAAGAGGATGAATGCATCCCTGTCTTTATGATGGACTTCAGAAAATACAGATTGATATACATTGTTTTGGAACTCAATATTTTTGCTGGATATTGTGTTCAAGGGTTTGTTGTATCTTGGGGGTAATTTGCCATTTAGAACTCGTTAGCAAACTTTGAGAAGTGAGGGCAAATAAAACCTTAAAGGAAAGTATTCCTATACGCCTCAAACCCTTCTTTCTGAATTCTCTATTCTTTTCATCCTCCCAAATCTGAATTTACCCAACAATAAGCGGGGTTTTGAAAAATCCGCCACACTTGCTTTGCCAGTAGCGATTGGTTAAACGCCGCCATATCTTGAAACCCCATCCCACCTTCAAGCTAAAGCTTACAAAGTTTTTCCCACCTCATCCAATGAATCTTTCTACTATCATCCTCGCCTCCCCACCAAAACCTAGAAATGAGGGACTGGATCTCATGACAAAAAGACTGGTATATACAGAACACACTTAGATTATCGGTGGTCGTAGCTTGCGCCACTGCTTTAATAAGAACTTCCCTATCGGCCATCGAAAATAACTCGCCTCTGCATAAACGTAGCTTATGCATAACAACATCCTTTACCAAATTAAACCTCTTATTCCTTCCCACGAAAGAGGGTAAACCCAAATACTTATCATGAAAAAAATTTCATCTTCTTTCAACTCTTTTCTACGGTATTCTTAAAACTATGGACAAAACTACAGGGCGCTAGCAGAATTTGTCAATCGATGCGGCAGAGGAAGAGGTTGCGGAAATTGACGATGGGGCTATTGAGGAGGGGCGGCAGGTGATGCGTTGGAGATTGTTGGGCAAACTGTTATTGTTGAGAATGATGTTCTAGAATGTAATAGAATATTTATTATCATTTAATAAAAAAGTTTATCTATTATTTTATGTGCATATATTATTGAATATTTTATGAATATTATTAAAAATTTCATGATTATTTATGTGACCTTAAATATTGTATATAAGTGTTATATGTAAAAGGATAATATTTAAGGATAATAATCAAAATGGTGTTCGTAATGAAATTAATTAAAGTTTGGAATTTTTAGTTAAAATATTATCAATACATGTCATTCCCATTTAAAATAGAACGGTGTTACCGCACTGTTAATATGATGAGATATTGAATGAATTTAGTACGCATAATGAGATTGTGTGGAACTAGGACACAGACACTATAAGAATATCTGATAATTTTCGTTAAGTATAGAAAATCTAATTGAGTCTACCGATGGTTATATATAAAATCATCTTAATCATGAGTTCTTAGCAGACTCCTATTTATAGATTTGTGTCTTTTGATTTACTTAGTATGAATTCTGAGATGTTGAATTTGTTGGTTCCTGAAACGATTTCGAATGCGGAAGCGTGTGTTTAGCGGATCGTTTATAACAAAAATTTTCATAAAACTTTAAGATACTCTATAGATTACATTAATTTATACACGAATAAATTAATCAAATTAATTTATTTACCTAGCGGACGATTAGGACGATAACTTGAATTCTTTGCCCTCGAATGTTCCTCGATCCAAGCTAGTTTAGAACACCTGAATCTCCCTCGTCAATTCCTTGAATCTACAAAGACATGTGTGTGGGCACACTTGAAACAAAACAGGATTAGTGAATAAACACTCAAGGTTTCCACGAATACCAACACATGCACAACGAAGAATTTTTAGAGAAAATTTTCCTTCTCACACTCCATAGAAAACTGGCCACATTATACTAGGGAGAGCAAAAATTATATTTTCAAATTTTCTGCAATCTCTTATTTATAGAGTAGTAGTCAGACTCCCAGAAAAGTATAATCTTTATCTCTAAGATAAAGCTTGATAATTATCTCCAACTTCAAATTTGATTTTGAAACAAAATCTCTCTCCCTTATCTACATGTCAATTTTGACACAAATTTAAATTCTAATTTAAGTCAAACTTAAATCAATTTGAATTTCAACTTGGACAATTTATCAAATAAGTCAAATGGATAACTTGAGAGCAAGCAACTGAATCTTAGAGGGATTCACACTGTGCTTGACGTTCACACCATGTGAACACCTTCACATGTGTGTTAAAATTCAAATTTAAATTTATATAATCACATTATTTAATTTATAATCAATTCTCAATTAATTATCCTTGAGCGTTTTTATTTTAGAATTTCATAATTCTAAAATTCTCATTTTACCCTTAGTGTCTTATAGAATTACAAGAATGACGCGGGGACTCATGGACCTATAATTTTGAGCTCTAATAAAATTAATAATTAATTAAATTATTTAATAATTAATTAATTAATTCTATTAATTTCAAAAGTTACTCTACTATAAACTTAGAATTGCACTATCATAATTATAGACATAAATTACTTCTAAACTGTGAAATGTCCATTTGATATAGTCATTACATATAGATCAATCCTCCATAAATAATTCATAATTAGAGCTAGGTGAAATCCGTTAACCTCTCTAATTATATCTTTATCCTTGAGTACCATTGATTCTTTAATGGACAGTAATTTATAAAATAATTTCATAAATCGGAGCTCCTACTAGTCTAAGTATCGAAACAACCCTCAAGGAAATTATTTATCTACTTCTTTCTCAAAAAGGAATGGATTTCATATCGTATAATAACATTCTCAGCTACTCACTTCATCATGTCTAAAAAATATAAGGAATATGACTCAAGATCTCAGAATCTGTACTGAATAAATCAAAAGACACAAATCCATAAATAGGAGTCTGCTAAGAACTCAAGATTAAGATCATTATATATATGATCATCGGTAGACTCAATTAGAATTTCTATACTTAACAGAAATTATTAGAAATTCATATTGTGTTTGTGTCCATGTTCCACATAATCTCATTATACGTAATATACCTATTCAATATCTCATTATATTAACAATGCTGATAACACCATTCCATTCTAAATGAGAATAACATGTATTAGTAATTTTTTAATTAAATATTCTTAACTTTAATTAAATTTATTACGAACATCGTTTTGATTATTATCATTAAATATTATCATCTCGCATATAACGCTTATATGCAATATTTAAGGTCACATAAATAAACATAGAATTTTCAGTAATATTCAATAACATATGCACATAAAATAATAAATAAATTTTTTATTAAATAAATAATAAATATCATGTTACATCTCATGATTTTATGACACAATTCTTAACAATATGCACATAAAATTAATGAATAAATTCTTTTATTAAATAAATAATTTATATTGTATTACATCTCATGTTTTTAAAATACTATTATTAACAAGTAAGTGATTTTCAAGCTTGCAGGCTCGGTGAAATGTCTAATAACTCTTGCCCGCCTATGATTGTTCGCAATCATGCAGGTACTGGCATTGCCTGCTTGTCGAAGAAAGTCTTTGGTAGTTTCTCGCCCTTTACGGCCTGAGTGTGTTGCTCTTAGAGAGGGTCTAGTTTTTGCCTCATTTGCTATACCTTGGTTTGTTTCTTCATTTGTATTGCCTGATTTGGTCTAATGAAAGTTGCAGATTTTCCTCAAATGAATTGTTAGAATAAATAAATAAATACATTTGCAATGTTTGTTGTTGTTAGAATTTTTTTCCTCAAATGAATTCTACTTATATATTTTTTTTCTCATATGATACTTCAAATTATCGTTTGTCAAAAGTAATCTTCATCAATATTTTTTTGTCCTAGTTGCACTACTAAAAAAAATTGTTCTCAGATATCTACTACTTACATACTGATAGGCCCTCAACTCTTTAATAAGTGATATTTTAACCCCTTTTATTATATTTGTAATAAAATAACCACTCAACTCAAACATTAGCCATCAATGACTTCCGTCCAAATCCGTTAAAAATTTAACGAAAACTTGCATGTGCGGGTCATGTGACCCTATTGCATACCGTAATTACCAAAATGCCCATTGAGGCTGAATTAAACACAGTACTTTTCTTCATTTAGGTTTTTCTTAATTGCAAGAAAACAAAAAAAGAAACAAAACACCACTCCAAAAGTCCCCAGTAGAAAGCTCGACAGAGCTAAACCAAGAAAACAAAGCCAAGAAATAGATTATCTTCTGTAAACCAAAAAATGGGAGAGACAGTGAAAGAAGTCAAGCCTGCGGCTAGATCCCTCCCTCGCAACAACTGAGTCGCACCGTCCTGGGCCCTCGCCTAGCATAATCTCCGCCGCAGCGATTGTCTTTCAGAACAACTTCAGCCTTCTCTTTAGCAGATGAATAAATGGGGCGTTACTCGCTTGGCCCACCAGCTGTTCGATGAAATTCCTCAATGACAATAATTTAAAATGGAATGAACACAACACAACACAACGTCCCACATTCTTATCCCTCACCTGCTGCTATTGCTGGAAAGTCCCGTAAGTTCGATTTCTGGAAATGGGTTGCTTTCTCTTGACCGTTGGCTCGAATCCAATTTCATTACGTGGGAATTTTGTGGTGTATAGTAGAGTGACTTTGATGGCACAGGAACATTCTAGGACAAGGAGAAAAATCCCCAACAACCTTCGTTATCCGCGGCGTGGTAAGCTTCCTCCGGATTTGGGAGCCAATTTATTCTTGAAGAATACAACAAATACTACAAAGGAATCATATCAACCAGGTATAATGATAAACGATGAAGAAGAGGATCAAGAACAAGATGAAAATGATGATGATGACGATATTGTTTGGGAGAGTGACGAAATCGAAGCGATTGCATCACTTTTCCGAGGGAGGATACCACAAAAGCCAGGGAAGTTGAATAGAGAGAGGCCACTCCCACTCCCACTTCCCTACAAGATTAGACCTTTGAGACTTCCTATGCCGAAGAAACGTACGAAAATGGCTTCCCCAGTGTTGTTTTCCTCGCGTGAGCCTCTATCCAAGAAGGTGTACAAGAGTCCTGGTGTTCTAACTGGTCTAGCCAGAGAGATCAAAAGCCTTCCAGAAGAGGAAGATGTGTCCTCAGTTCTTGACAAGTGGGGGCAGTTTTTGCGCAAGGGGTCTCTGTCGATGACAATCCGGGAATTGGGTCATATGGGCCTTCCTGAAAGAGCTCTTCAGGCCTTTTGTTGGGCTCGGAAACAGCCTCATCTTTTCCCGGACGACCGGGTTTTGGCTTCGACTGTCGAGGTGCTGGCGAGGAACCATGCACTGAAAATGCCATTAGACTTGGAGAGGTTTGTTGGGCTGGCAAGCCGAGGTGTAATCGAGGCTATGGTGAGAGGGTTCACCAAAGGAGGAAGCTTGCATCTTGCCTTGATGCTTCTATCAAAAGCCAAAAAAGGCAATAGAATCTTGGATCCTAGTGTATATGCTAAAGTATTATTAGAGCTTGCAAAGAACCCTGATAAACACATTCTTGCGGCGGCTTTATTGGACGAGCTTGGAGACAGAGATGACTTGAATTTAAGCCCGCAGGATTGTACAGCGATAATGAAAGTGTGCATTAAGCTTGGAAAATTCGAAACTGTGGAGGCTCTCTATAAATGGTTTAGACAGTCTGGTCATGACCCTAGTGTTGTTATGTATACAACTCTGATACATAGCCGCTATATGGCAAAAAAGCATAGGGAGGCGTTGGCTGTGGTTTGGGAAATGGAGGGTTCAAACTGTCTCTTCGATCTGCCTGCTTACCGTGTGGTGATAAGGCTTTTCGTCGCTTTGAATGACCTCTCGAGGGCTTCAAGATACTTTTCGAGGCTAAAGGAATCCGGGTTCTCACCGACATATGACATTTACAGGGATGTGATTGAACTTTACATGGTTTCTGGGAGGCTGGCTAAGTGCAGGGATGTTTGCAAGGAGGCAGAGATGGCGGGATTCAAGTTAGATAAGCAAATAGTGTCTCAGTTGTTGCAATTAGGAGAAAGATATTCGAAGTAACAATTTTACTATTGTAAGTAAACACTTATCCGTTCATGATTATGACGGGTGTCAGTATCGAAGACTTATATTTAGGAATTTTAAGGGGTTCATGACCCTTGAAGCTTGAGCAATTATATTTCATGGGTGTGCTTCAAGAAGCTTTACTATATATTGAAAACTGAATATCTAATTCTCTTCTTACCTTTATAATTTTTAGTTCTTTTAGCTATTTTATCTTAATTTTCTTCTTATTTATGATATGTCTCCAGTAACTCCAGAAGCAATTGACCCTTATGCATCCATGCATTAAGTTAAACTATTAAAGCTAATGATAAGTTAACATAGTATCATGACAAGACATCTAAGTTCAAACGTTATAATTGTACTTTTAAATTAATAGTTTTCACGTGTTGAGGGCTCAACACTAGTTCAAATCTCATTCTGTTTACCGATTCGAGTTTTCAATTCGAGTTGAGATGTAACTAGATGTAACTTTTATAAAAAATTTTAACTGTAGCAAAATTAAAACTAAAAACTCAAATTAGTGAAATACACGAAATTTATATTTTTTACATAATTACTCATTATCCAGTCCACATGTGAGGAATAAAGTTAAAATTAACGGTAATTCACCTCCTAGGATAAGCTTTTAGGTGAAATAGTAAGTTGACATTAAAAGTGTCAAATTCGAACATACAACCATCTATCATTAGTTACTGATTATTAAGCACATGCAAAGGTCGGCCATGCGAACACCGGCTTACTATTTCCAAACATACATTTGTATTTCCAGAACATGTTGCAAAGGTCGGCCATGCGAACAAGAAAAGACATCTTCCAACAAAAAGCAATGGCATCACAAATGAACTTCCTTATCCATTTCTTAAGCTTAGTTGTTTTAACAAAGAGAAATACATTATATTTTCCCGGTCATGTTAGAATATATAGCACCCAGAAATCTTCAGACACTGTAAGTAGCCCAATCATAGCAAGGCGAGCCATAAAATTCCTCAATCACGCAAATAAGATGCTTCTGTCATCCTAAATGGATCAACCTGTTGCACCAGTCCCAACAGAAGATTGCCTGGGATGATGTTGTCTGCCTTCATTCTCTCCCTGATTCCATAAGCAGGCCTCTTGGCATTTACATAGGCTTGAATTAAATCGTGGAAATGAAGAAACCGAACCCTATAACCATCCTGTCTCATCCTGTAAACTATTTTTCTCCGAGTTATGAACATCTCCCCTCTTTGCATACTGATCCAAAAGAGCCTTATAGGTACAAGGCAAAGGCTTCATAGGGCTCTGTTGACTAAATTTCGTCAAGACTAAGTCAGCCTTTTCTACCTCTCCTGCTTCCACAGAGCTTCACGAGCGCATTCCAAGCCAGTGGGCCAACCCTGTATCCGCTATCTGACATGCGTTTGACTAGATCCTCAGCCTTTGTCAACAACTTGCAGTTTGCATAAACCTTCAGTAGTGCATTATACTGTTTTGAAGAATGTTGCTTCCATATTGTCAACATCCTATCAAACACTGCCTCCGCTTCTTCAACTTTCTTCAGCTTCCCCCAAGCTTCAATTGCAGCCATGCATTCATAAAAATGGGGATCAGCATCACAGGCCTTCCAAACTCGCTCCACTTGATCAGCATCTCCAAGCTCTGCATAAAGTAAAATTAAACTTCGGCAAACCTCACGATTCTCCTTTAAGTTGCTACCCTTCATCTCCTTTAAAATAGCTTCAGCTTTGCCTTTAATCCCACGAGAGGCGTAGCGACTCGCCAATATGAATCTTGTATGCGCGTCTGGCTCAATACCTTCAGCCTTCATCTTCTCCAAGATTTGTTCTATTCTTGTTATGTCACCTGCTTTAGCTATTGAGAGTTTATAAGTGACAAGGGAAGGTTTGACATCTTCTTTCTCCATTGATAATGGTAGAGCTGCAAATTTCTTCTTATCATGCCTCTTATAAAGAATGAGCAATTGATTGTAAGAAAACGGCGTGATTGGCAATCCAAGATCCTTCATCCTCTTGAAGACTTCCTCGGCTTTCTTCACATTGTTGGCAAGGACACAGTTGGCCAAAAGGGTTCGGTAAATTAGCTCCACTCGGTAGGAATCTGGAATCCTTTCAATGCAACTCTACCTTTTTGAGGCCATATACCTTAGCAATCAAATCTACATGAGAAGCATAATTTCTTGCGTTAAATTCAAATTGATCGCTTGCTTCCAGCCACTCTGAGAGCTGAAAATTAGCAAAGGATGACACAACAAAAGAATACGACGGATGAGCAAAGGCTGGAAATAAGTTATCGAAAAGAGAAATGCAGAGAAAAATGATGTTGACAGATGCTCACATCATGGTTTCCAGTCATTTCAAAAGAAAATTTCTATCAACCGATGAGATATTGAAAGCTATATGAGAACTTGAAAGGATCAGAGTCCACAGCACTATTTTCATCTCTAATCTTAACTACATGTACTCAAATTCTAATGAAATATCACTAGTTCTTAAGGGCGCCCTTTCTTACAATATGAAAGTGGAATATAGCAATCAACAAAAGGCAAAGAATTTGGTGAAAGATTAAAATATGAGTTATTAATTTCATATATGCTCCCTGAACTTTGTACCCGATTTCAACGTGCCCTCCAAATTTTAAAAATCATTTTGCCCCCTAAAATATGAAAGTAGTTCAGAACACCCCATAAACTAGTGTTATTTCATAAATGCCCCAACAAATTATTTCTTTTGTGTCAACTTGCCCTTAGATCTTTTAAAAACATGGGGGCCAAGTTCACACACAAAATTTAGGGGGCAAGATCACTTAAAATCAATTGTTTGGGGGGCATTTTTAATAGTACAAGTAGTGTCATGTCATCATTTTGTTAGTTTTCTAAATGTAGGGGGGTTTTGAACTAGGATACATAATTCAATTTCAAGGGGCGAAATGACTTTCCAAAATTCAGGGCGCATGTTGCAACAGGGTACAAAGTTCATGGGGGGCATTTATGAAATTAGTCCAAAAAAAAGTGCAATAGGTTGCCATAAATAAGAAGATAATAACAAGAAGATAGACATAAAAAATAAAGTATCAAAGAATCATAGAACGCATTCAAAGGAGTTAATCAATGGAGGAATAAAATTCCTAGCAGAAGACCAAAAATATAAGAGAAAAACTGCTAAAAGAGATCTAAGTCGTCTGCTAAAAGGGCTATAAAAGATATAACAAGAAAACCGACTTAAATATATTTCATGTAAACAAACTCATTTCATGATGAGCTGTCTCCCCGATAATGAGCAAAATAGCTATTCTTAAAGTGATAAAAAGTTCTAGTCATAACTTTGTATGAAAAGCATGAGATAAGAAGTCATGCAACATCTCAACTTCAAGTAATTGATAAGGAAATAACCAAACACTATAACTTCACTAGTAACTCTAAGCAAATTACATTATGAATATACATATACGGAACCGTGTTCAAATCACCTGCAATGCCTTCTTCATCCGTAAGTTCCGAACACGACGGATGGTCAACAAGATCTCTTCTTGGGTCAACTCATTTCCACTTATCAAGAGTGTCATGAACAGAGAGACCTTGAGAATCAATGATCGCTTTGGACAAAGCTGAAGTATCATCAACTTCACCTGAGAATTCCAGTTCAGAAATCGATTCATCATCATTTTCAAGTTAGAAAATATAAATAAATTAAATTAGTTTGAAACTACCTTTGTCACCATATAACCAATCTCTAGTACAAATAAGTGCTTCAACTGTCTTTGGTTTAAGTGAGCTACGGAATGGATCAAGAACTCTACCACCAATACTAAATGAAGCTTCAGAAGCAACTGTTGAGATAGGAACAGCCAATATATCACAAGCCATAGAAGCTAGTGTTGGATATCGAAATTGGTTTGATTTCCAAAAAGAAAGGATATCAAGCTCCGTGTTCCTAGCCAGTCTTGGCTCATCCAAATAAACCTCAAGCTCTGATCTATGTGAAGCAGCAGCAATCTCATCAAATTCCTAAAAAAAGAGGAGATAGTATAAGAATACACAAGCAGACATAAGCATAGAGTATCCACATTACCAATAAACATTTAAAAAGAAATAGAGGCATTACCTTGAATATAGCATCCACATCGTCATTTCCTTCTTTTTCCTTCATAGAAGATTCAACAAAATTGGTCTTTTGGCTAGTTGTAGCATTAGTTTTTTTGTTGTACTCTTCAAAAATGGAGAACAACTTACTCCTTAATGATATGCATTCAAGACAATCATCTCCATACAGCTTTTTGTAACTGAACTCAACAAGCCCAAGCTTAAAACGAGGATCTAGAACACATGCTATAGCCAAGGTAGGATGGAACTCAGACCAATACTTTTGAAACTTGCCCCACATTTGAGTTGCTATATACTTTAAGTACTCATCATCACCTTCGCTATATTGTTTCAACATGAAGCAACAATACCAAATGGAAGGGAAGTACAAATTGGCAGTGGGATACTTTGTTCCAGAAAATTTAAGAGTTGCATCATAGAACAACTTCAAAAAAGTTTTGATCTTTTCAATTTTGTCCCACTCGGCACTAGAAGGACAATGCCTGTAGTTTGAATCACTCAACTCTAAATGTTGAAATACATGGCGATAATAAAGAGCACTTTCAAGCATGAGATAAGTCGAGTTCCACCTAGTTGGTACATCTTGACACAAGCCTTTCTTATCACCAATTGCAATTAACTTCACACAATCTAAAAACTTTTGCTTCCTCACTTGGGATCCCTTGACATATTTGACGCTATCACGAATTTTAATAATAGAATCATCAATCTGCTTCAAAACCTCTTGTACAACTAAATTTAGTATGTGTGCACAACATCGCATGTGAAATAGATCGCCATTGTGTACAAGAACCCCTTTCACAACTAGTTGCTCTCTTAACATGTCAACAGAAATAGCATTTGCTGAAGCATTATCTAATGTCACACTAAACACCTTGTTCTCAATTCCCCAGTCACTCAAAAAACCATAAAGTTTTTCTGATAAGGCAACACCACTATGTGGGGGTGGCATAAAACTAAAGTTTAACACTCTTTTCTGCAAGTTCCAATTCTTATCTATGAAATGCGCAGTGAGACAAATATAATCATCACTAGTCAAAGAACTCCATGCATCAGAAGTAAAGCTAATTCTACCAGGAGTAGCCTCTAACAAGCATTTAATTCGTGACATTTCCTTTTTGTACAACTTTAAAGCATCAGCCTTTATAGTATTCCTAGAGACCAATTGAATTTGAGGGTGCAAGTACTGAAATAGAGACCTTATTCCCGCATATTCAACAAAACTAAAAGGCAGATCATGCAGGATTATAGCGGATACAACCAACTCACGAAATTTTTCAGGATTATATTTACCTCCACCAAGTGTCACTGCACCAGTTTCTTGGGCAAGGAGCATCTGCCCTTTATCACGGAAGGAGGTTTTCAGACAAGTCACAAGGTGGCGTTTCAAATTACCAATTCCATACTTGTTGTCCGCAAGATACACAGAGTGGCAATGTTTGCACTTGGCCTTCAATTTTTTGTCCGGACCCAAAGGTAGATGAACAAAGTGGCTCCAAGCCTCTGAGGTCAGCTTCCTCTTTCTTTTTGGGAGTTGCTCACCTTGAGTTTCGATATTAAAACTCGATCCATCAACCTCTTCAACATCAACGTCCACACTATGAGACTCAATGGACTCAAGATCAATTTCCATTATGTTAAATTAATCTGCACAAAAGAAAACATTAATTCAATTTAACACATTTCACATATGTAAACGACATTAATCTTTCACTAAACCACAAGTAGTGTTGTACACAAAAGTTGAGTGCCTTAAACGACAAGTCAGTTACGGGTAATAAGATAAGAAAATATCCGTAACGACAAGTCAGTTTCACATATGTAAACGACATTAACAGTCTAAGCTTATGACACCCTAAGAATTTATATATTAACAGTACTAGTAAAAGTATTCCAACTCAACTTCACCATCTATAAATTATTAACACTTACAAGCTCAATACAACATAAAAACTGATCAAACTGGCCTTGTTTTGAGGCCATTTTTCTCTGACCAAAATTCCCACTAATAAAAAGAGGGAAAACATAATTTTTCTTTAGAAAAAAAACCTTCGTAATTTAAATCCTTAACATGTTTCTCTTATGGTTTCCGAAGCAGGTTTCCAACCTCTACAATATATATAGCCCCTAGGACGACTCAGAAATCCGTTGTGGGGTGAGATATTGGTGTTTTTTTTCCCCACGATTGACCCCAATAACTGTCAATCAACCAAGAAACTTTTATTTTATTTTTTGAGGAAGCAATTGACCAAGAAACTTTATCTTCATTTTCATTTTCTTTTTTTTTTTTTTGTAGGAAGAAATCGACCAAAAATCTGGATAACCTATTTGAGCATGCAAATTCATGTACTTAGGGACTAACTCTATGATTGAAATTCAAATATTCAAATATACGTTGTGAACTTGTGAACAAAATAAAAGAAAATTCTGACCTGCTCAATAATTGAATCTTTATTCAATTATAGAGGGGGTATATATGACTGGAGCAATATTTAAACGTTTTAATACGAATTCAGTTCTAGTACTTTTTAAAAGATAGGCTGTAGATTACCTGAAACCGAGATGCCGAATCTGACTTCCCTAAGGCCGAATTTGACGACGGAATGAGAAGAACAACACTTCACAAAGGCCGATCTGACGAAGGAATGAGAAGAACAACACTTCACAAAGGCCGATCTGACGAAGAAATGAGAAGAACAACACTTCACGAAGGCGATCTGACAAAGAAATGAGAAGAACAACACTTCCCCAAGGCCGATCTGACCGAGAGAATATGGCGGAGATGAAAGAAGAAGAAGAAACAAGGCCGCAAATCGCAAGGGTGGGTGAAAAAATGAGAAGCGGCAGACGGCGGTGGAGAGTGCGGAGTGAAGAAGCGGCGCTCGAGAGTGAAAAAAATGAGAGAGGAAAACCTAGCTTAAGAGTTCAGCCTTTTGTTTTGTATACTATTACTTTATTAACCTTTTTCTTTTAAAAATATATATATATATATATATATTTGTAAAATAGGTAATACGGGTTGTACTTGTAGTTGTATTTTGTATTGGTGTTATTTAAATATAACGCGTTTAATAAATAAATTATGACAGATTAATTATGGGTTGGTAGGTTAATATAAAAATGATATACTATTTAATTGTGTTTTTTTAGTTCGATCTGATTTTAATTCAAATTTATTTATAATAAATACAAATTTATTAATTTTATGTGGATTTTAAGTCGTATCGTAGTGTCTTTATCCGGATCACCACCAGCCCTACACATTTATATGTTGCCTATTTTTGTTTAATCATTTTTTAAGAGGAAAAAAACATTAGGAAACACTAATACAACTCTATCTATACTATAGGAAACACCATGCTTGAGTAAACTGAAATGAAATGCTCATAAATAGTAGATACCTATAAAGGTACACCAAAGACCGAGTATAGATATAGCCCTTTATAAAATCTACTGCTCATAAAAATGTACCAAGGGCGCATAAAAAACAATAAAAAGTGGAAACCCAGTAATAGATAGAAAAATTCACAACCAGACTGTAATCAAACAAACAAATGCACAAGCTAATCTATGTAAGAACTGTTGTTATTACAAATTAACAATAAAAATTTTTAAAAAAAAAAAAACACTCTTAGCAGTGGCGAAGCCTCTTTAAGCCGAGCGGGGGCGCCCATCTAAAATGGCCCTTTTAATATTAACCCAATTAAATTTTTATTTGAGAAATAATAGAAAATATGTCAATATAAAAAATTTAAGAAAGTATATAGGTTAATTTTTAGTTATATAAATTAATAAGTTATAACTTGTCAAGTTATAGTTCATAATCAAATAAGTTATGGACAAACTTGTCAAGTTATGGTTTATAGCCAGACAAGTTATGGATAATTATGGACAATAACTTGTCAAGTTATGGTTCATAACCAGACAAGTTATGGACGAAAACAGTAATTTGATATATTTATTAACTTATGTAAACTATTAGCCTATTAATTTTAATTCATCTCAAATTTTAGCATATTTCCCTCTTTCTCTCTTTTTATTTTATATTTTTAATTTCCTTATATTGCCTCTTGAATTTTTCCACTCTTGACGTTTATACGAAATGTTTAAAAACATTTTAATTATACCTCAAAGTTTAACTCTTGAGTATCTCATATTTACTTTAAAAAAAAAAAAAAAAACTTTTGAGTATCTCATATATCAAATTTAAATTGCTAAATAAATCAACATTCGATGATACTGTGATAAAGGTTCACTGTAGATCTTGAAAAACGAATTAAACTTAATTAGAAGATTGATTTATTTATATTAAAAAAATAGTGCAATAGTGAAATAAAATAATAATTATATTATTATTTTAGTTTAAAATTTTAATTTCACTCCCGCTCCTATTAAAAAAGTTTTTGACTATGCCACTAACCCTAAGCTAGAAAAATGTGTTTGGTACGAGGATTTCTGTCATGATTTAAATTATAATTTGTGGCTCGTTACAGTATTTTTTTCTCACAAAAAATACATATAAATTAAAAATAATTTTAAATCCATAAATCAAACGTCTAAAAAGATATGACTTTCAACAGGATCACAAGGAATTGTAGCACAACCCAAGAGCAAGTTGCGGTGCCAACACGCCACCTAAACAATATGCATGTGGACTTAAGTGATGTCATTGCGCCATCAAACTACGGGGTTGTTCTTTTAGAGTATAACTTGAGTGTAGTTTTTTAATTGAATTTGAGTTATAACTTGAGTTGAAGTTAGAACTTGAATAAAGTTGAGTAAAATTGAATAAAGTTGAAACTTAAAAGAACGTGAACTTGAATAAAGTTGAAACTTAAATTGTCTTTTTTTGAGTTTTTTAGACAAAAGAACATGCGCCATGACCACTGGAAGCCCCATACTATGCAAATTGAAACCATCAACCTCTAATAGTATGTTTACTTATCCGTAATTGGAGTGGACATGAATTAAAGTGGACAGAATTTGGAGTGGACATGAATCAGAGTCAGGAATCAGATTCATAATAAGTTGTTTATTTAGGTTCTAGGAATCAGAGTCGGAATCATTCCCAATCTCATTCATGCGTTTACTTACGTCCAGAATCGGAATAAACAAGTTATAAATTTACTTACATACCCTTTTAGTAGATTTTTATGTGTTAAACTTCTAAAAAAAGAAATTGTATATTATGCTAACTATCTTAATATTAAGATAACTAATTAGTAATTAGATTTTTTTAATCACGCCTAATTAATCATCTAAATTAGAATAACTAATTAGTAATTAAATTTTGTTCATCACTCTCTTATTTCGTACTAAAAGTTAAGACATGGTTACTCTACATTATCAACATATAAAATTAGATTTAGCATTGCATTACATATTATAAAAAACAGAAATCAACTTAAATATAGAGTAGGTATAACACAAGAATCAAATTATAAGCATAAAAAAAACTATCTTAGTTTCATTTAATTATTTGCATTGATATGAATTCGTCCATGGCACTCATAAGAAAGAAAGAAAAGAAAAAAAATATCAGAGGAAGTGAACAAGGAGATATGAGAGGCGTGAAAATAAATTATGGCATTTTTTAATTTTTTACTTTTTACTTTTCTATTCACAAATTTGTTAGTAGAATTAAGGATAAAATCGTAATTAACATTTACTATTAGGATTGAGAGTGTCAATCTGGTGGGGGATAGGAAGAGTGTCAATCTCATTCTTCAATCCTAAATTAATGTGAGACCCACACATTTTTATTTTCATTTCAAGATAAAAATTAGTAAATAAACATGAGATTGATTCTGATTTTTAATTTCTATTACTTACTCCTGATAAGTAAACATATCATAAACGTTGGACGTGCCAAGATCGGCAATCCAAATCTTTAACTTCCCATCTCTAATTTGGGTGTCATCCGCCTTACCGGCTGCCCAAGAGCTCTGTCGTCCTGTCTTTATAAACAAAAACATAAAATAAAATGAAAATCTACAAACTAACACATCAAAATATCAAAGAGAGTGAGACCCTTGAACAACAGCGAAAGGAAGTTATTAAATGTGGTATAATGTTTAAAAATACGCATTAATCAAAGATATTATTGCATAATGATTATAATGATATTAACTTCATTTGAATCATAAGAGTTGAAGCTAAATTGGAAGTGGGTTAGATCTAAAATAACATTAAAATGGTTCGTGAGTACTTTTTTTGGTTTTTTTTTTTTTTGGAGGGGTAAGACAAAATCTTATCAATAGCGTGTTGGTAAACGGCTTAAATTTTTATTGAATCATGTTAAATTGTCATATTTTCTAATTTGTGAACTAATCTGACAATTTAAAATTGTGTTTTACTAATATGGTTTCATTTCATAGTTCATACTCTACTGCATGTTGAGGGAAGATTTAAAAAAAAACAAAAAACAAAAAAGGAAAAATACCTAACAGTAAGGCACAATTATAAATTGTTATATCTCTGTCTATTTTAGTTATATCATGGTATTTTTTTTAATATGATACGATTAAATGTGATTTAACGGTTTAAAATTATTGCTCTAAATAGATTTCTTCTTAAGCTTATTGTGATGGTGATCATAAAATAGACGTAACGGTGTTAAAAAAAATCCACAAACAATATTCAACTTATGTAGTATATACTGTTAGGTTTAAAGGAGATTTTTTATACGTCTGACGTACTGATAAGTTAAATTTTTTTAACCATAAAATCTATATTTTTTTAAATTTTTACGTAATTTTATATAAATTTAATAAATAAAAACTTAATCTATTAATGTGTTAACGTACAAGAGAAAATTTATAATGTTTAATTCATAAATTTAAAATCATGATTTAAAATTATTTTTAATTTATGTATATTTTTTATATAAAAAAAATACTATAACAAATTATAATTCGAATCACGAAATTAATCCACCCGCCGAACCTGCATTTAAGTTTAAATCACATTGTCGCGGTAATAGATCAATACTCATTACACTTTATCGCTGGCATGGAGCCAAATAGAAACCGGTGGTGGCACGTGTCCAAGAAAATCCTTTATATTTTTAAGTCCCGTTCACTTAGCTGATTCGAGTTTAAAATTCAAGTTGAGATGTGATTTTATGTGAGAACTTTTTATTGTAATAAAAAAGTTAAATGTGATTATTTATGAGAACTTTTTACTGTAAAAAAATTCAAATTATAAACTCAAATAAGTGAACGAGGCTTTAATCTTCAAATCATATTTTACTCTCCAAATTGTGATACATACCTGCATACGTCCACTTAAAAAAGCTTTTGACTTTCAATATGGGATGATATTGATTTTAGCGTAGCCTTGCACATTTTTTTAATCTTTTGTTATTTCTCTTTTGTAATTCTTATTTTCTTATTATTTTAGCTTCTGAAAAAAAAAAAAATCTACCTATCCTCTTATTTTTCTTAGTGGTGTATTCAACTTCTCCCTCTATTCTTTCGGTCTGAGTTGTTTAGTTAGGAGATTCGTACCCCGATTCGAATCATAATTCATAGTTTATTACAGTATTTTCTCTCATAAAAAATACACGTAAATTAAAAATAATTCTAATTTTATGATTCTAATTCATGAACCAAACGCCATTCCCCTTCGTTTGTTTTACTGTTCTCTCTCTAAATTCCCGTTGCCCTTTTCTTCCACATATCCAAAAACAAAATCTAGCCACTGTTATACTTTTTTTCCCCTTGAAAGCCACTGTTATACCTGATTGTTCCTTAAAATTATTGATTTTAAAAGTAAACAATAAGCATATTAGTTGACTATATTTGTATTTTATTTTTGGGGTTCAAGATATTATGTTGTACTATGTATAATAATTCTGCAAAAAAAATATATATATCTATATACATATAACAAATTATTTTTTAAGATTTTTTTAAGGTAATAGCATAACTTTATTAAAAAATCACTAAAGGCTAAGATACAAGACAAAATCAAAATCAAGAATCGGGTGCTACTCACATGATTAGACAATATAAACGCGCCATTTACCCAATAACGGAGAGAACTCCTCTAACTAGTGGTACTATAATAGGGTTCGGCTACTTTGAAACGACTCCAGATATCTCAATCCTAAAATGGACTACATAACTCAGACTTAAAGCAGTGGGGAGACCACCCTCTAGCCAAGACCTAACGTCAGTAGATGGGGACACCATCACTATTATTACAACAAAATAAAAACATAAAACAGAAAAACAGAAAAAACTCTACAAAGATCCCATAAAATCAAACTAGCAAAATCGAGTCCCTCGACGCTGGAAATATGTAAAACACGGTAGGAGTGGCACCGAAGAAAAGCTCCTGAAACAGCGACAAAAGCACGGAAGACACGGCGGCATGTGGGACCCACACACCACCGCGAACGAGCGAGGACTGCCACACTCTGGACCACCTTTCTCGTCTCCTTTCCACGATCTAGTTCCCGGAGTTTCAACAGAATCTCACGATGAAGCATCCTATATCTAGGGTAGAAGACCAGAAACTACTTCCCCTTGAACAACTCTATTTCAATAACTATCCACACTTTCGTCGGCACGAACCCGAAGCTAGTGACTTTTGCGATCTTTCCGACGAACTTTGAAGGCCAGCAATTCAACGAATAGCCGGACCTCCGATCTCAGAGAACTCCTCCTCTAAGCTTGTTGCTAGGGTTTTAATATTGAAAAAGGATGGGAGAAAAATTCTATAATATATATTTTTTAAGATTTCTGAAAAGCTCTTAATTTTTTCTGTTATTTTAACTCAATATTTTTATATTTATTGTGCCCTACTGAAATTATATGTTAGCTTCGTCAGCGCCTTATCGTGTATTTATTTTGTTCGCGTTTGAGCAAAAGTATCAAACCCATGTTTATTTTACTCGAATGTGTGACCATAACGAAGTTTTTATAGAGCAATGCTTTCTGACATATCACCATGCACAATGCAGTGGACTTTTTTGTTTTTGGCTGATCAATGGAGTGGACTTTTTACAGCACCATGATTCCTCATGATATGTATGTATGGGTATATATATATATATATATATATATGTAATGATTATGTTTTCATTGACATTTATTATTAAATATAAAAATTTGATGATGAGACGCGATAAGAATTTAATGATGATGCGTAATAAGAATCTAATGTCATTAATTGTATTAAATTATTTTAGTCAATTATTAAATTTATTACGACTATTGAATTGATATCTTCCGGTTAAAATAATGATACCTATTAATGTATAAATATTAGAGTAACTATTAAAATCACACTATATATATGAACGAGTTTTCAATGGTTACGTTTGCATTGATGGTAACCATCAAATATAGAAATATGATAACATGGTGTTATAAGAATCCAATTTCATTAATTATCATAAAATTTTTTAGTCAACTATATAATTTATTATAACCGTAGGATTAATATATTACGGCTAAAATAATGATACACATTGATATATAATTATTAGAGTAACCATTAGTTATAAACTAAAATTAAGGATTTGAAATCAATGTTTTAAATTATTCTCATTTAGTTATCTACGAAATATTAATTTGAATCTTAAACTATAGTTTGAATTAATTTTTTTATTTGAAACACAAAAACAAACATATCGCTTGTTATTATAGTTGCTCCTTTAATTTTTATTATCCCTATAAATATGTTATTTGCCTCATCCTCACAGAAATAAAAGAGAGAAGGAAAAAAGAATAAGAATTAAAAAAATAAAAAATAAAAACTCATTTATGAAATGTTTTGTCAGGAAACATGATTTTTAAAAAAAAAAAAAAATAGACATTGTATCTAAGAGAGGAAATTATTTGAACTGGGAATCAAAGAGAAAAGTACATTTTAGGAGGGCCACTTTGAAGAAAAGAAAAATGTATGATTTATATCTGTATATCTATTTCTGTACATAATAAAAAGAGCTAAAGACCGTTTTCTCACGTTTTCTCTCATGTTGCCATGTGGCAACACCCCCCTCTCCTCTTCTTTTTTTTTTCTTTCTTATTTTTTTAATCTTTATTTGACATTTTTTTCCTTTTTCTTTTTAACTTTTACTCTCTTTTTTTTTTTTGCTTTTTAATTTTTTTTCTCAAGTGCGCTATATTTCTAAGCATTTTAGATTTAACTTTTATACAACATCCTTTTTTTAAAATACTTTTTTTCCTTAATTTATTTGTGTTAAAATATATCTTTTAATGTCCTTGCTTATTTTTTTCCCCAAAAGCTCCATTAATTTTCTATCTATAATCTCTATCTCCAATATCTTATCTATAATCTCTAACATACATAAAAAAGGCACGGAAGATTTTCCTTTCTTGCTCGCCTCTTTGCTCCTCCTCCCTTTTGTTTTCTTTGTTATCTTTTTTTTTTTCTTAATCTTCATTTGGCCTCTTTTCTTTTTTCCTTATTTTTTTCCTTAACTTTTACTCCTTTTCTCTCTCTTTTTGGCTTTTTAGGTTTTTTCTCAAGTGCTCTGTCTTACTAAGCATTTTAACTTTTAACTTTTTTATCACATGTTTTTTTAAATATTTTTTTCCCTTAACTATTTGTGTTAAAATAAATTCTTTTAAATATGTCATTTCTTAATTTTTTTATTATTTTTTACTTTCCCAAAATCTCCCTTAATTTTTTTCTATCTCTAATCTCTAATCCCTATCTCTAATATGTAATTTCTAACTTACATAAAAGAGGCACAAAAGGTTTTCCTTCCTTGTTCCAAAGGAGGGTACGTGTTGGCTTTTCTTTCTCTTTTTTTTTTTTAACTCTTTTTCTATTCTTTTTTTTTTTTACCTACTAACTTTTTGGTTTTTTCTCAAGTATTTTGTGTTACGAAGCATTTAACTTTTCTAAAACATGCTTTTCTTGAAATATTTTTATCCCTTAATTATTTGGATTAAATTAATTTCTTTTTTGAATACGTCTTACTTAATTTTTTTTATTTTTTTGTTTTTTTGTTTTTTCAAAAGCTCCTCTACAGCCTATTCTTTTTTCTATCAATTATTTAAATATAACATCTTATATTTATAAAAAGAGTCGAGTTCCTTTTTGGACTTGGCTCCTGAATAGGCTATGTGTTCTTGTCATCTTTCCTCTTTTTTTAACTTTTCATCTTTTTCTTTTTTTAAAACATTTTTTCCTTCTTTTCTTTTGCCTATTTATTTATTTTTGTTTTTCTCTAATTTTTTTTGGTAGTTCATTTTTTTGAAATACTTTTTTTTTTTTTACTTTTTTCAATTAAAATAATTTTTTTTTAAATATATCCTTACGTAAGTTGTGTTTTTTTTTTTAAAACCTATATAACTTTAATTTTTTTTCTTTTTCCTTTTTGAATTTTGAATTTTTCTTCTTTTCTTTTTCTTATCGTCTTTTTTTTTGTTTTTTCCCTTAATATTAGTTAATACTTCATTATTTTTTACAATATCCTTCTTTAAATACTTTTTTTCTCACTTTCTTTTAAATAAAATAAATCTTTTCAAAAACGTTCATATACATAAGTTCTTTTTTTAATTCAAAAAAATCTTTTCAAATCTTTTCTTTTATTCACTTTCTTTAATTCTTTTTAGACGTGATTTTTTTAAATACTTTTTTTTTTCTTTTGCTCCAATTAATGAGCTTGACAAGGCCACGTGTTTAATGCGAGATCAAATTTATAAAGTTATTTCATAGGTGGACTAGTAAAATAAAAAAAAATATAAAAAGAATAAAAAAAAGAAAGATGAGAGGAAGAAAGAGAAGGTTGTTTTTTTTTTTATTTTTTAAAGGAAGAAAGAAAGAAAGAAAGGAAGGAAGGAAGAAGTAAAAACAAAAACGGTGCTAACCAAACGTTTTGTTTGCGCCCCCGGAAAAACCCCATTTTGCTTTTACATTGATGTATGTGTATGTATGCATAGAGATGTATAGATAAATCAGGAGAGAGAGGGAGAGAGAGAGAGAGAGAGAGTAGATGTATGTGTATGTATGCATAGAGATGTATAGATAAATCAGAACCTAACAAAAAAAAAAAGGAGAGAGAGAGAGAGAGAGAGAGAGAGAGAGAGAGAGAGAGAGAGAGAGAGAGAGAGAGAGAGAGAGAAGAGGGACTCTCACTTGAAAAAATGAAGACTTCAATCAGTCTTTATAATCAGCTACAAAGTCACGAGATTTCAAAGCAAATATCAGTCTTAATGCAAGAACAATTGAAGTTCATCTCCTAAAATTTTTACAAAAC
This sequence comes from Morus notabilis, assembly GCF_000414095.1. Classification (NCBI taxonomy): domain Eukaryota; kingdom Viridiplantae; phylum Streptophyta; class Magnoliopsida; order Rosales; family Moraceae; genus Morus; species Morus notabilis. The sequence goes on along the minus strand of NW_010356916.1, from coordinate 28,405 downwards.
ATATGGAAGACTGCATTCAAATTGCAATTTTTCGTCATAACTAGCTTATATATCTAGATCAGTAACCTCTCCACAATTCTAACATCTGAGACTGGACCCAAAAAAAAAAAAAAATCTCACATTGCTTTAGTGTAAAAACAACAAATAGAACCCAAGAGAACATATAGAGTAACCCTTCAAAAAAAAAAGGGGAAAAAAAAAGAACATATTGAATAAGCACGGCCATACTATAGTCGAACCCTCAAGCTTAAGATGGGCAACATTTTTGAAACAATCAACATTGCAGTACAGAAAAAGCAAATGTTGATAGATGCCCGTACATTTCACCTACAAATAGAGATAGTAATTGTTCCACAAAATGGGACTAGGTCATGCCAAGAGGGAGGAACCGTCTCTTTAATCAAGCAACTCGGAAACTGCAGTCTTCCTGAACGGATCAATATGTGTCAATTGTTCCACCAACGCTCTGTTTGGGAAGATATTCTCCGCCTTCATTCTCTCTCTGATCCCATAAGCTGGCGACTTAGCACTAATATAGGCTTTAAGAAGAGTTTGGAACTGATGAGCTCTAGGTGAATAACCATGCTGCTTCATCCTATGGAAAATCTTTTCTGTGTTGTGAATGTCACCTTTTGTTGCATAGTGATCCATGATAGCTGCATAAGACCTATGCATTGGCCTAAAGTGCTTCTGGTGAGAGTCACCAACCTTCTGCAAGACAGCGTCTGCCTTTTCTATCTCTCCGGCATCCAGATAAAGCTTCACGAGTGCGTCCCATATAGAAGGGCCAAGCTTGCAGCCACTGTTCGCCATATGCCTAACAAGATCCTTACCCTTTGTCAGCATCTTATGATCTGCGTACACCTTTAAAAGCGCACTGTAATGCACCGAATAAGGTTTCTTAACTACTTTCATCATCGTATCAAAAACAGCCTCCGCCTCTTCAATTTTCTTCAACTTTCCTAAAGCTGCAATCGCCGTAATGCACTCCCCAGCCCGGGGATTTGACTCACAGACCTTCCAAACTCTCCTCACTTCATCAGCCTGTCCAAGGTCTCCATAAATTTGGAGTAGAATTCTGCAAGCCAGGCGATTCTCATTTAAGTTGTCGCCTTCCAACTCTTTCAGAACAGCTACAGCCTTCTCTGTAAGCCCAGCAGAGGCATAGTGTCTCGCTGTGATGAATTTAGTCTGCATGTCTGGCACAATACCTTCAGACTTCATTGTCTCCAAAATATGTTCCATTCCTGTTATGTCATTTTGTTGGCCTTTGGTATCTATCAAAAGTTTATAAGTGAAACGAGAGGGCTTCACGCTTTCTTTCTCCATCATCAATAGTACATCTGCTATTTTTCTCTTGTCAGTCCTTTTGTAGAGAAGGATCAACTGGTTGCAAGCAAACTCAGTGATTGGAAACTCGAGATCTTTAATCTTGTTGAACACTTCCTCAGATTTCTTCAAATTGTAGGCTTGGACACAGTTGGCCAAAAGGGTTCGGTACACTATTTCCCCTCTAAAGGAATTTGGAATCCTATCAATGTGCTTCTCTGCCTTCTCAAGGCCATATACCTTAGCAATCAAGTCAACACGAGAAGCATAATCTCTTTCGACAAATTCAATTTTCTTACCTGCCTCCAACCATTCTGAGAACTGCAAAACCAATAAAGCATGAGAACCTAAAACGTGCGAAACTACGAAAGTATTGCAGAACCTAAAATCACACAAGTAGGCAATAATATGCTCGCAGTGCAAGTAGAGACTGGACAGAAAATTAGAAATTCTCACTTGCACATCTATTAGCGGAAAAGAAAAAAAAAAAAAAAAAACCAACAACAACAACAACAAAAAATAAAAACAAAACAAAACAAAAACAAAAACTAATACACCACTTGTAAGACCATAAGACTAGAACTGTAAGAGTATTCTCTTCAAAGATTAAGAGTAGGAATGGAACAAAAATGCACAAGCTAAATCCTTCCAGACACCGTTTAAATGCACGCCAAGCAGTGAAACCCCAAAGACCAAACATCTCTAACAACAATATAAGGGAGAAGAAAATTAACAAATTTTAATTGGGAAATAGTATAGAGCACCAACTCACTACTATTTTGAAACTTCCATATACTCTGGAATCAATTAAATACTTCTAATATATTCTCTGGTTTGTTCAGAAAAATAAATAAATACCTCAATCAGAAGATACCAAGCCAAGACAATAGTTACTTTTTCTAATTATTATGCTAGCTTGAAATAATAACCAGTAAAGCAATAAAACCATTTCAGCTTTGTCAATGAACATGGTGGACAGACACAAAAAACAAGACATCAAGTCAGGACAAAGCTTAGGGAACAAGTAGAAGACTAAAAGGAAAAACAATAAAATATCATAATGTGATAGGTTCCTGGAAGTAAGTTTTGGTTAGTTAATAAGAGCGTGACCTGTTAGGAATATTTAGATGGCTTTAGGTGTTGGTTTTGTTAGTCTTAGCTGCTAGTACTGGTCAGAAGAGAATGAGAAATATAAAAGGGAGGGATTACTGGTTAGAGAGGTAATATCTGATTAGTGGGAAAATTTGGGAAAACTTGGGAGAGTTGGTGGTCTCTCGAATAACCACCATTTTTAGGTTTTACTTTGTAATCTCTCTATTATTTCATCAATATAGTTCTATTTTTTTCTGTTCAAATTGCTCTGTTCATGTTCGGTTCTTATCAAGTGGTGTCAGAGCAAGTTATGGGACTACAACAATAACAAATACAAGCCTAAGTTATGGGACTGCAGCTGAGAAGAAAATGGAAGTAAGAACAGATTCAGCAATGGAGCAGGTTGGCTCGTTCAGAGTGCAAACCCAGAGAGAATTTGCAGAAATTCAGACGTTACCGGTGCTGGAAAGGAAACTGGAGGTGATTCTTTTGAAGTTGGATCAACTGTTGGCCCAACAAGGGATTCCAGCGAAGGACCAGCAAGTTGGATATGGCGAGGGCCATACTACTCAGACTGTGAGCAGATGTGGAGATTCGCGACTAGATCCAGAGGGCCCGCGTCGGCAAGTGACGCTAGAAGACATGAGATCGGAGTCTAGAGATTCAAAGGCATACGATCTGGCAGGAGAATGGACAGACGCGACGAAACTTAGGGTCAAAGAGGGATCTGGGCGAGATCTACGAGGGCAACATCTCAAGGTACCAACTGAAGACGAATCGTGACTGGATTCACTAGTGGAAGAGGAGAATGACGATTTGACGCCGGACTCCGGGGATTCGCATGTTTTGGCGGAATCAAGCATCGCGATGCTGGGTTACGCGATTCCTATGCTAGGGGTGCGAATTTAGGCGCGATTGAAGCAGGCAGAGGGGTCGCGACAACCCTAGGCATGCATTCCGGCGCGAACGGTGCGGATTCCGACTCAGCTGGGGCTGGGGCCCAAAAATCCGGCTCGATGTTGGCTGGGTCCTGCGATTTGGGGGTTGGGTCTCTCGATTTCTAGCGTCGTTAGGGCTGATTTTGGAGCGATTAGGATTAGGTCATGGAATTTCAGCACGAATTTCGGCAAGAGTTGGGCTGGGTTCTAAAATTCCGGCCGGATGTGAATTGGGTGCCGTCATTCTAGCGTGCTTGGGGCTGATTTCCGCACAATTTGGACTGGCCTTTGTGATTATGGTGCGATTGGTGCATATTCCGGCGAGCTAAGGGCTGGGTTTCTCAAATCCGGCATGATTTGCGTTGGTCCCAATGCTGTTAAAGCTAGGGCTGCACACTTCCAACGCGATTGACGCCAACTCCAGCGAAATTCGGACTAGGTCTTCTTATTTCGGTCCGATTGGAGTTAAGTCAGATATTTTTGACACAAATTTTGACGAAATCAGAGCTAAGTCCATAAGTGTTGATGCAATTGTGGCTTGGAATGGAGAAATTGGCACGAGTGGAGTTGGAATTGGAAATTTTGCAAATGCCAGATTAGGAATTGGTGGAGTCCAGCACTCCAAGACCTTTTGTTTATGAGTTTGACGCTCTTGGCTTTATCGTTCCAATACCCATTGCTTCTGAGTTCATCACCGTTTACTTCAACTCTCCAAGATAGGCTGTTGCATTCGACGATTCAGAATCCGGTTTAATCGAAATGAGAAGGAGGTGGCATCATTCCAGTCCGTTTGCCTGATCAACACCTTAAGGACAAGGTGTTTTTGCGGGGGGAGTAATGATAGGCTCCTGGAAGTTAGTTTGGTTAGTTAATAAGAGTGTGATCTGTCTGTTAGGAATATTGTTAGATGGCTTTAGCTGTTGGTTTTGTTAGTTAATAACAGTGGTTAGAAGAGAATGAGAAGTATAAAAGGGAGGGATTAGTGGTTAGAGAGGTCATGTCCGATTAGTGGGAAAATTTGGGTTTACTTGGGAGAGTTGGTGGTCTCTCGAATACCACTATTGTTAGGGTTTACTTTGTAATCTTTCTATTATTTCATCAATATAGTTCTATTTATTTCTGTTCAAATTGCTCTGTTCATGTTTGGTTCTTATCATAATGGTGATAATCAATTTTATTAATCCAATAAACAAGATTGATTACAAGTTTAATATAAAACTAATTGCAGATCCACTAGGTACAGACAACTGGATGCCACAAGGATCTATCTAACACGTATAATTGCAAACAGCCTTCTCGGAAATAATTGATTAGGAAGTTAATAAGTATGACAAAGTTAGCACTACAATACACAACTCAGTTTACTATCCAATTACATCAACAAGGCGTATAAATATAGTTGTGAAACTCACCTGCAATGCCCTTGCGTACATCCGTGCCTTACGAAGACTGAGCATGGCCAAGTAGACCTCTCCTCGGTCCACCTCATTTCCTTCTTCAACCCACTTGTTGAGAGCGTCACGAACAGAATAACCTGGAGCATCTGCAATTGCTCTGAACAATGCTGAATCTGCCGTCTTCTCAGTATGCAGTCTCTCACTTAAATCAGTCTCAGTATCTGATAGCCCCAGATCATTTTTAGACACTTCAGCATCATCATCATCAACCTCGGAAAAATCTCGTTCAGAAATCAGCTCGTCTGCATTTTCGTCCAGTAAATTAGTGTCTTTAACTGCCTTAGAACGATCTGTGCCTTCAAGTTCAGAAAACTCATTCTCCAATTCATCTTCCCTGTCGCTGCTCTTCGCACCGGCTTGTGAAGACAGACTGCGTCGCACCAGAAATAGGTTTGCAGAAACATGTTTTCTGCGGCAAAATCCATTGAAACACTTACATACATTTGGTGTCAATTCAGAAGAGTCAAAACTATTAGCCCTGTCTTGTGTGCAAGTAATTGGCGGCTCTGAATCAGTAAAACCAGTACTAGAAGCCCGGATGCTAAATCCTCGGTTCCTGAATGCGAAAAACAAAAGCTAAGTAACGACCATATCAGAGTCACAGTACAACAACCCCAAAAGAAGAAAGAATATGACACTAAAACTAGTAAAGATTTCATTATGTATCATTGCAAATTGCTAAATTTTTCCTTAACTACAAAATTAAGAGCAGGGTAGTAAAGGAGTCTTATAAAAATGCAAGTCATTGAAACAACTTTCAACAATTTTAAAGAGGTTCATTTCTCACAACTTTCAACTTTCAACAACTAATAACAAAAATTTTGGTTCCTTTCTCACAATGAAAACGTCAGGAATAAGATATATCTATTAGTTTTTTTATTGGGTCTAAACTTTTGAACAAAAAAAAAAACATTTCTTGCTTCTTTTTTTAAACAAAAAAAAAATCCTTCAAGAAATTCAGTTGCATTAATTTCAGAAAATGATGTTCCAAACAAGAGATTATAATCAAACTGACCCGAGAAAGGTTTAGATTCATTAAAAAGAATGAAAAACGAATCACAGCGATTCAAAAAAGCATGGAATTTCAAGACGATAAGTCGACGAAACCCAGCTTCCGAAAAACTAAATTTCCGATACTATCTCCATAACCAAGCAGAAATATCTGTAATTTTCTGGTTCCGAGACACGAAACGACGAGAATAACAACACCCAGCGTTGAAATTTCCATTCATTTCCGTAACTTCACAGTTAACCAAACAGGAAAATGAGTTCAGCACCAAACTCAAAGAGGGAAGAGAGAGAGAGAGAGAGAGAGAGAGAGAGAGAGAGAGAGAGAGAGAGAGAGAGAGAGAGAGAGAGAGAGAGAGAGAGAGAGAGAGAGAGAGAGAGAGAGAGAGAGAGAGAGAGAGAGAGAGAGAGAGAGAGAGAGAGAGAGAGAGAGAGAGAGAGAGAGAGAGAGAGAGAGAGAGAGAGAGAGAGAGAGAGAGAGTGAGAGAGAGACCTGAGAGGAACAGAAGCACGACGAAGAGCCCACATGATGAGTGATGAGAAAGCTAAATCAGAAGCTCCAACAGCAGAAATGGCGGAGCTTTTTGAAGCTTTTTTTTTTTTTTTTTTTTCCTCTTTCGTTCTTCTATAAAAGCGAAAGCCCTCACTCTCCTAAACCCTAAACCTAGAAAAACCCCATTTTTGGAATTGAGGATATCCTTTTTTGTAATGTTATTTGGACCCCAAATTCTTATTGTTATAACATTTGCGAGCTCTTGACTTTTGATAAATAAGAATGCTGCCCCAGCTTGTAACTTTTCATTTCAATTCTCACCTGAGCTATAAATATAATGGTGCCACAGCTTGCAACTTTTCATTTCAATAGGCGCCTGAACTTTTCTTTCTTTCTTTCTTTTTTAAATATTTTATTTTCAACTTAAGGATATTAATATATATGAACGAGTTTATACAACTAATATATATGAACGAGTTTTTAACAGTTTTATTTTTATTGGTAGTTACTCATTAAATATTAAAATATGATGTCATGACGTTATAAAAATTCAATCTTGTTAATTATTATAATTTTTTTGATAATTATAAAATTTTTTATAGCTATCTGATTAATATAGCAAAATTAAAATTATAATAGTACCTACCAATGTATAAACATTAGAATAACCATTATATGTATATTTTGACTATAATGAGTATAAATATTTGAACTGCATTGATGGTGTTGGCTTTATATTGGTGGACTTTAGAGGATAAGACTACAAAAATGATCCATTTATTTATGCTACAAATTAGACTGCATTACAAAGTTGAAGTATAACGGTTTTATTGAAATATTTTAGGAATAGTAAACTCATATAACAATTTTTATAATGTTATTGAAGTTTTTACTACAAAATTATGTAATACCTGTTTTAATGTTTTTTAGTTTTTTTTTTTTCTATTTGTGAAATATTCTAAACTTTTTACTATATTTTTTACTTTCGACATGATAAGTAAAATCATATTTTATATCTAACTTTCCCTCATTGGAAGCAAAATAAGTATTCTACATAAGTATAATGCATAAGTACTCTACATAAGCAAAATAAGTATTCTATTTTACATCTCAAGGATCTGGAACAATAATGCAAATTTTCAACAAAGCCATTAAGCCAGGTGACAACTATTTTTAACTTACTTCTTTAATAAGTGTCTTATTAAATATAGAAGAAAGGAAAAGAATATAAAATTATTTGCTATCATTTATTTATTTATAATTAAAATTATTTCCTTTTGTATTTGCATATTTCATTGTCAATGACAGAACTCAAGTATTATTATTATTTCTTTTTTTTTTTTTGAAAAACGTCTGGGAATGATCCTTAAAAATAACACTTTTTTACATGAGCTCTTCCTGAACTTACCACAAGTGGCAAATTAGTCTTTAAATTAAAATTATTGACAATTGACTTATTGAATTTTGAAATCGTTGCATAGTAAGTCTAATTGAGAATGGTATAAAATTTTTGACAGATTTTCCTCTCAGACAAATCACTTAAGAGATAGTAAGATTTAACCAATATATATTTGTCTTTTTTTTTTTTTCCCTTCTTCTATCATTTTTTTTTTCCTTTTGATTCATTCATTCTTGTCTTTTCCAACTATAGTTTGATAAACTGTTATGTATTCTTACTTCCCTAATTCAACAATTAAAGAAGATATGGGTAATCTTTATCTTTAATTTTTATCTCTGTAATCTTTACATATATATAATAGTCAAAGACACATCTTTTCCTTTCGCCACACAGTGGCTCCTCATTTCTTTTTTCCATTTTTTTTATTTTTCATTTTTCTCATTCTTTTTTTTCTTTTTGGTTTCTTGTTTGGGTTTTTCTTTCTCCCTTTTTCTTTTTGTTAAAGGCTTCTATATAAAGTTTTTTTCCTTTCAATTTTGTTTTGTTTTACTTATCTCATAACATTATTTTATTTTTTTTCTTTGTAATACCTATATTCTAAGATGTATACTAAAATACTTTTTTTTTCCTCTTTTTACCTTACTGAAATAGTTTTTTTTTCAAATAGACCCTTGTGTCTTTTTTAAAATACTTTTTTCTTGTTCCTTTTTCGTTAAAATTAGGGGTGTAAATTGGCCGGGTAGGGTCGGGTTGAGCCGAAAAATTGAGCCGACCCGACTAGTGCGGGTTGATAAAACTTTGGGCCGCGATACTCTCTTAAATCTACAAACTCGCAACCTTTCGGGTGACCTCAGGTAGGGGTCGGGTTACTCGGGTTGGTGAAAACTAATTTTAATTTATGACTTCATACATCTTTTAACAGTCCAAAAGCATAAACAATAAGGAGATGAAATAAAATCTTGAGAAGCAAAATAGTCTATATAAAATAAACAGTTTAATCTAGAATAAACAGTCCATATAAAGATAGTCGCAAAATAGGAAATTTAGTCCACTCTAAACTGTTTAATCCAGAATAATAGCACCTTCATTCCCAACTTGCCCCTCATGTGTTGCAACAGAATTTGACAAATCTTGAGAAGAAAACATAACAAAAAAATCATCAAAATCAAGTTTAGAACAACAAAATAAACAACAAGGAGATGAAATAAAATTAAAAAAAATAAGTAAAACGTAAAAAGATTACCTGACTAAATATCTTCATATTCATTAAAGTCTTCCACGTCAATAAGGTTGATATGCTCACGACTACGCAGCTAATTTTGTGTACAAATCAATGCCTCCACCATCTTGGGGCTCAATGAACTCCTACAAGGATCGAGGATGCGGCCTCCGGTACTAAAAGTAAATTCTGAGGCTACCGTTGAAACAGGAATGGCAAGAATATCTCTTGCAACTAGTGAGAGAACCTTGTAATTAGTTACATTATTCTTCCACCAATCTAAAACATCAAAATTTGACCGAGTTGGATCCTCCATAGGGTCGGTCAAGCATCTGTCCACGTCATTTTTGTACTCATTCACATTTTTCTCCTTCATTTTCCTAACAAACACCCTTTTCCTTCTACTTCCGTTTTTTCCTCTGTTGTACTTTAAAACCATCTTCTCCTTCAAATCATTTTACTTTAAAACCACACCTCATTTGAAATCCAAACTCGATGTTGCGTCGGAAACGATGTCAATTTTCTGAGAAATTGATTAATCCAAGGCAATTGGAACTCATAAAATCCACCAAATCACTTCAAAGTTTCGACCTTTTTTTCAAAAATATATAGAATAAATGGAACAAAATTATTATTAGCAAAAATGACACTAAGAACCGAACTTGCAGATATAAAGAAAACGAAAAGCAAATAACACGCAAATCGGATAACATTAGAAACCTAAAACCCAAATGTTAAATTTTGTTTCCAACTGATGTTATTTTATTGGAAAAATCAGACCAAAAACGCAGAAATTACAAGTGGAAGAAAAAAAACATAGGAGCAAGAAGGAACTTACCTGATGACACTGGAAAAAGCAAGAAGCAAGAATCAAACTGTCGCCGCCGTGAGCTCCACCTCCAGGGCAACTGGAACCAAAAACGACATCAAGCGAAAAATGAAAATCAACCAAAAACGACATCAATCAAAAATGAAATCAAACAAACAGACCCATTTCTGTTTGGTTTGCTCTGATTCAGAGATAAATCATAAATAAAAAAACAAAACAAAAAAAATCTAGAAGAAGAAGAGGAACGGTGGCTTACGATGAACGGCGAGAAACGGCGAGGAACGGCAAGGAACGGTGAGGAACGGCGAGTAATTTAGGGATGAGGGATTTAGGGTGAAGGAGGAGGCGATGCGAGAGGCCAGAGGCAAGAGGAGATGAGGGAGGCGAGAGGCGAGGACATCAGAGGATCAGGAGAGAGTCGAGAAACTGAGGTGAGGAGTGAGGACGAGGGATTTAGGAATTAGGGCTAATGCTTCAAAACGGCCGGGTCGGGGCATTGCGGGTTCAGGCATGCCCGACCAGTCCCCAACCCGCATAGTGCGGGTTGGGACCATTTTAATCTGAAAAAAAAAAAACCTATTTAGTCGGGTCAGGTCGGGTCAGGCGGGTTTTTCGGGTTCGGGCTCAATTCTTACACCCATAGTTAAAATACTTTATTTCAAATGCATCCTCACTTCTTCTTCTTCTTTTTTTTGCGAGATTTTTTTTAACATTTTAATTCTTCTCCGATGTGGTTTTTGAAATTTTGTTTCCTTCCTGACTCATGTTAAGTTATTTTGTTTTAAATGTTTTCCCTACTTAATTTTTCATGTAATACTAATTATTATCTTAAAATATTTTATAGCATCTCCAAAAGAGCTCTTTAAATTTTAGTTAAATTCTAACTAAAATAGGTACAAAAATATTTTAGCTAGTAACTTATTGGTGAGTCACTCAAATCATACTTTCTATTTTAACTAAATATAGATTATTTTAATATTTATTGAATTTGAAATAAAATAATTCTATTAAATTTATAAAACAACCTTTGCATTTATTATAGTTAAAAGAATAAAATAATATAAAAGATGAAATGACTAGCCACTCTATGCTAGTTATATTTAGCTAGTAACATACATAAAAAAGTAAAAAGAAAAAAAAATCTCCTTTTTTTGACACGTATCATCACAAGAATGCTTATTGTTTTTGACCCACTAATTTTTTATCGTGTTCTGCATGTATTGCCATGTTGGAGACACAAGAAGAATTTAGGATTAATTACAAAAATTTCTCCTGAATTATACCTCCTATAATATTTTGATCATAATCTTTAAAATGTAACATATGTTCAGGGAGAATTTTCCTTTTAACTATACTCTACGTAAATTTTTATTCTTTTATTTTTTACTAAACTAATTCTTAAAGGAATAATAAGTCAAACAAAATTTGAATCTTTATATCCAAAAAAAAAAAACATGTTGAATACATGATGAAAGACTTATTATATCCTCATTTGAGAGTCAAATGTTTGTCACATGATGAAATTGTATCAAAAATTTTAGGATAAATTATACGGTTGTCTTTTAAACTATAGACATGTCATAAAATGCCTCCCAAACGTTAATTTTAGCTTTTCCTTCCTCCTGAACTTCAGTAATTCTTGTAAATTCTCCTCGTATGCTAAATTTTTAATGGAAAATGACATATAAAGTGAAAAAAATAACAAAAGAACTCTTTATATTAAGATTTTTAACATAAAGAAAGCCTATTTCACAAATAATGAGTGCAGCTTGAGTAACTTGGTAAATAATTGCTTTGTTAGCTCCTCCTTATCCAGGCACAGTCACAGGAAAGTGCAATTACTTAATGGGAGTTATCTTTTTTTTTTTTATACCTAACTTTCTCCTTTATTTGCTTGACATAGGGACCTTTGGGGTTTATAAATAGAGGCCAACAACAATAACGGAAGTAAAAATTTAATAAAGGAGGAAATTTTACAAGAGTTACTAAAGTTCAGAGGAAAACAAAAATAACTCAAATTAAAGTTCTAGGATTATTTTGTGACAATGCCTATAGTTTGGAGGGCAACCTTATACTTTATCTAAAATTATCAATCGGACTTGTTATGCAATGATTTCAAAATTCAAAGGTCAATTTTCAAGAATGTTAGTTTAGAAATTGATTTGCCAATTGCGATAAATTTAAGGTGTGCTCATATATACAAAAAAGCTTAAAAATATTGTGTGGTCATAATTGTCCCTTTGTTTTAGAATTTTTAGTTTCCTTTATTATTCAAAAACATCTTAATCTTACTCTAATGCTTTAAATAATATTAAAAAAAGTACCTTCACGCTCTAAAAGCGTCACTTTAATACCTATGGTTTTTTAGACATGCAATTAGTAATGAATAGAATTACACAAATATAAATAGATGAGTTTTCAAAAGCTCCTAAATTTGTCAAGCGCTGCGATTTGACTCAAATTGATAACACTGTTTAAGAAGGTGATGGAAATACTCGTGCGCGCCTCATATTTTTGATACTTTATCCCTGAGCATTTCATACTTTAATAAATTACCTATACATTTTTTATTTTGACAACAATCTCCCTTCTTTTCACTCTTCATTTAAATAATTTTAACAAGTCTGGTCACATTACAATAATTTGATAAATTTAGAAAATTAATTGTCAAAATTAAAATTTAAAGATTAGTAACGCTATGTTTGTTTTACATCTCAATTGAGAACTTGAGTTGTGTTTGTGAGAGAAAAATATTGTAACAAATAAGTTAAATTTAAATTTTTTTTGAGAAAATACTGTAGCACTATTTTAGTTATGACTTGAGTTGTGAAAAGAATAGGGTTTTAGAGAGTCATGTGTTAAGAATGAATAAGAATGAAAGAGAAATACTAACGTCACTTTTTTTGTTACTCTCTTTATTATTTTTTACATTTACTATTTGACACATAAATTCTATTAATATAATATATTATTATTTAAATAAAAAATAAGATAATTAAATTCACGTGTTAAAAAAAATAAATACATAAAATAACAAAAAGAAAGAGTGACGCTAATCTTTTTAAAAAATAAAACTATTTAAAAAGAGGATAATTATTTTGATTCCGTTTATTTTACCGATTTGCGTTTAGAATTCGAATTTTAATAAAGTAAATTTTTTTTTAGAAATAATCATAACTCTCACATATAATCATATATCAACTTATATTAAAAACTCAAATTGTGAATCCTTTATTTTTGTCTCTTTCTCAATTTTAACTTTTCTTCCCATTCCCATTTCCCAAATATCCATCAAACCCCAAATAATACCATCGGACCTGTCTTGCTCTGATTACCCTCAAAAAAGAAAACAAAAGAAAAGCAAGAAACAACAAATTCATCACCAGCACCATCTCAGGTAAATTCCCAATTCCATTTCCTAATTTTGGGTTTCGCTCCATCGAAATCCCTATTTTTTCTTGTCAATTTCTTGAATTTTTTCTTAATTTTGTTTTGTTTTGGAGAACAAGGATCAATTCGTTTCCGGGTTTTTTCGCAACTCTCTCTCTCTCTCGCTCATTCGATTTTTTGTTTGGATCGGTTAGTGTTTGCGTGTTTTTTATTTTTTTTATTTTATTTTATTTTTTTGTAGCAGAAGAAAATCTTGTGATTCTTTATTTTGGGTTGATTATTGTATTCGTTCAATTTGTCAATTGGTTTCTTTTCTTATTATTATTATTGTTTTTTTTTTTTTGAGAAAAATGATGTTTCAATCCCTAAGCTCGAAAGAATGATCAGACCTAACCATTTTGTTTGAAAACAATGGAATTTTTGTTCTTTCAATCTGTTTGTTTCCCCCAATGTTGTTATCAAATTTGATTGTGGATATTATGAATTAATGGGTTTTGATAGATCAGTTGATCATTTGCTAACTTGTTAGTGTTCAATTAGGGGCTAACAGAAATGTCTTTTCATAATGTGTGCAGTGGAAAAAATGGCTTCAATGGTTGCTCCGGCGAGTAGTGGTTGTAGCTCTCGTTCTCAAGTGTCTTCTTCATTAACTGTTCAACAAAAGGGAAGTAGGAACAAAAGGAAATTCCGGGCTGATCCACCTCTGGGCGATATGAATAAGATTGTGTCTTTGCCTCAGACTCAGAGTGACTCCTCAAGTTATGTGTTTTCAGCTGAAAAGTTTGAGATCAACCCGGGTCAACCACAATCCAATGTTTGTGACTTGTGTAGTGTCAATCTAAACCATTCTGATAATTTAAAACTTGACCTTGGACTGTCTAGCTCTGTAGGTACATCGGAGGTTGGGCCAAGCCGGCCTAGAGAGGAGGTAGAGGCTGATGAATTCCATGATGCCGATTGGAGTGATCTTACTGAAGCTCAGCTCGAAGAACTTGTTATAAGTAATTTGGACACTATTTTCAGGAGTGCAATTAAAAAATTTGTGGCTTGTGGATACACTGAAGAAGTTGCCACAAAGGCAGTCTTGAGGTCTGGCCATTGTTATGGGAGTAAAGACACCGTCTCAAATATAGTGGATAGTACTTTAGCATTTCTTAGAAGTGGGCAAGAGATTGATCCTTCGAGGGAGCACTGTTTTGATGATCTACGGCAGCTGGAGGAGTACGTGTTGGCTGAATTAGTCTGCGTTCTCCGAGAGGTCAGGCCTTTCTTCAGCACCGGGGATGCCATGTGGTGCTTGTTAATCTGTGACATGAATGTTTCTCATGCTTGCGCAATGGATGCATCCTTAAAGATAAGCAAGGCTAGGGGAGTTGATGCCCCTCAAGAGGACGGGAAAAACAATCTTTCTACCAATGCTGGACCCGCTTTCATAGTAGCACCAGACTTGGACAATGGCAATACCATTTCTTCCCCTAAGATAGATACCCAGTTGACATTACCTGAAGTTGACACCACAACAGCATTACCACCATCAAGTACTCATCACGCATTACAAGTTGCCGATACCGAGCTTTCTCTTTCGCTTTCATCTAAGAACAACTCTGCTGTAGTGCCAATGAGTAGTACTATGGAGGCACCTAATAGTAGTTATGCAGGTATACCGTACGATAAGTCTCTGGGGCAGTGGGTTCCCCGAGACAGAAAGGATGAAATGATTTTGAAGCTAGTACCAAGAATAAAGGAACTCCAAAATCAAATGCAAGAGTGGACAGAATGGGCAAATCAGAAGGTTATGCAGGCTGCCCGGAGGTTGAGTAAGGACAAGGAGGAACTCAAAACACTTAGGCAAGAGAAAGAAGAAGTTAAACGCCTGAAGAAAGAGAAGCAGACTTTAGAGGAAAATACCATGAAGAAGCTCTCTGAGATGGAGAATGCCTTGTGCAAAGCTAGTGGGCAAGTTGAGCGTGCTAACTCTGCGGTTCGGAAGCTTGAGGTAGAGAACGCATTACTGAGGCAGGAGATGGAGGGTGCAAAACTTCGTGCTGCAGAGTCTGCTGCAAACTGCCAGGAGGTATCAAAGAGGGAGAAGAAGACACTAATGGAGTTTCAGTCATGGGAGAAGCAGAAAGCTTTTTTGCAGGAAGAACTTGCAGCAGAAAAACGTAAACTGACGCAGTTGCTTCGGGAACTAGAGCAAGAGAAGGCTCTCCAGGAACAGTTTGAGGTATGCTTTGTAAAAATTTAAATCGTTCTTTTAGTCCCTGTCAATTATTTGAATATTTTCATTTTTGTCCTGGAATAGTTGCCTACCTCGGACTTTGTCAATGTACACATAGCAATCTATTGGGTATAATGACACTAATAGTTGTATCTTTACAAGTGAAAGAGGTTTTGCATTTTTATCACTTGCATCTTGCATTGTACTTTATTTCAAAATTTTAGTTTAATTCACTCCCCCTAAAAGAAATTTGGCTCCACAATATATATATATATATATATATATATATATATCAACACACACACACACACGCATACCTCTCACGGAATCATATTTCAGGAGGCACATTGATGCAGCAATTACAGGTTTAACTAGTATTTTGGCTCTGCATAGTATCATTAAGTGTTTTTGGTAAGGAATGTAGGTATTTTGCACTTTTTTTTTGTCCAGACATGTATTAATATTTATCTAGGTGGAGTTTAGGTTGGTTTTTAATTTTATCTATCTTTGTTCTGGAATAAACTTATCCTGATTGGAAATATTGAACATCATTTCACAAGTGTGAACTGTGAAAGTGATTAATTTAGTTAAATCTCGAAATGATATAGTATAATTGTTCATTGTTCTACATACTTGTGCTCTTCATTGATTTCTTTGTGCTTCTTTAAATCATCAATATAATCTCAGAGCCCTTTCTCATTCAAAGGAAAAATATTACAGGCACGATGGCAACAGGAGGAGAAAGCCAAGGAAGAAATACTTGCACAGATCAGTTCAATGAAAAAAGAAAGAGAACAGATTGAGGTTTCAACAAAGTCAAAAGAGGACATGATTAAATTAAAAGCAGAAAACAATCTACAGAAATACAAAGATGATATTCAGAAGCTTGAGAAAGAAATCTCCCAGTTGAGACGGGAGACCGACTCTCCAAAAATTGCTGCACTTCGGAGAGGCATTGATGGAAGCTATGCTGGAAAACTGACGGACATCAGAAATGGCCAGGATCGCAAGCAGTCGAGGGCACCTTTTACGTCTGAAG
This sequence comes from Morus notabilis, assembly GCF_000414095.1. NCBI lineage: Eukaryota > Viridiplantae > Streptophyta > Magnoliopsida > Rosales > Moraceae > Morus > Morus notabilis. The sequence continues at coordinate 11,991 of NW_010356916.1, read as the reverse complement.
CCGTTGCAGGCCTTCAGGTCTTCTTGGAGACGGGCGGGGTAAAACGTGAGAGAGAGTGTGTTATGTGCCTGTCAGAGGAGATGTCTGTGGTTTTCCTCCCATGTGCCCATCAAGTGGTTTGCACAACTTGCAATGAACTCCATGAGAAGCAGGGCATGAAAGATTGTCCTTCTTGTAGGAGCCCCATACAGCGGCGTATTTCCGTGCGTTATGCTCGCTCTTGAATGCATTTTCTGGAAGTCGAGTTTTTCTGTTTTGAGTTGAGTTATGAATAAAAGATTTTATGGGACTCCTATAGAACTGAATAATATACACTTTGAGTTGCTCCTGAAGGGTTTCAGACAATGAACTTCATTGTCTTACATTGCAAGGTTTTTGCTTTTAATTATGAGCTTTGCTTGTCAGTGTTTTCTTTTATTCCCTTGGTCTCCTTAAGAACGAGTTATATTGAGGTTCCATAGGGAGACTCTACCACACCCCCCAAAAAAAAAAAAAAAAAGGGGGTCTTGTCAGCTCTCATTTCAAAGTTGCCAAGAATTATTCATGAAATAATGTTGTATTAGACCTGAAAAAAAGAAAAATACTGGCGACTTAAGCTAATTTGCAACCAAATTCATGAACAGACTGCATGGTATTGATACGGATGAATTATTCAATGAACCGGGTATACTACATTATTATTTTTATATGGTACAGCAACTCAATAAAAAGATAAGACATAGATGGTCCTTTTATGTTAATTCTATGCAATTAAATTTCTATGTTAATTCTATGCAATTAAATTTCTCTTTCCTAATGTTTAATCCTCATAAATGCTTTACCAAATTTTTTTAAATTAATTAACTAATTTTGGAAGACACTAAGGCTGTGTTTGGAATTGATCCCGTTTTTATTTTTTACGTTTTTCGAGAAAAAAAAATGAAAACGTTTTTAAAACGGCGTTTGGCACAATAAAAACAAAAAACGAAAATGAAAACGATTTCTTGGTTTAGTGTAAAATGAGAGAGAAATGAGAAACGACTTTTAGTCGTTTTTCATTTTTTGTTTTCGTTTTCTCCTCTCTCGAGCAGAGAGATAGACATTAATGATTTTTTTTATACTGAAAATAATCTCTTAATAAAACTACCAAACGCATTTTTAAAAACGGTTTCTGTCTGAGATTGAAAACGTTTTCATTTTCATACAAAAAATAAAATCATTTTGGAACGAGTTCTAAACGCGCTCTAACTTTTTATCCTCTTTAAAATTATTTTATACATTTTTAAAATAGTTTAGAAAATTTTAAATTAACGACGCTAGCTAGTCAGTAGTCATGGTGCGTTCTTTCCAATTGTGAATCGTTTGCTACTCAAACCACATTGAAGCAGAACTTTTCTTGTAAGGAGAATTCAAGAAAATTGCGAGGGAAATGCGGTGCGAGGTCCGAGATCGAAAGCCGTTGAAGCTTCCATCATTGATGATATATGGGAAGCTTCATCTCAAGCTACTCGTGAATTTATTTGCTACATTTCTCGACAAAGGAATTCCATAGCTCATTGTTTGGCTAATTTTATGGTCCGTTCTTCTCACCGATTCGAGTTTAGAATTTTGAATTTTGCTACAGTAAAAAGTTCTCAGAAACAATTAGATTTAACTTTTTTTTCTATAGTAAAAAGTTCTTACATAAAGCCACGTCTCAACTCGAATTAAAAACCCGAATCAACGAACTAAAAGAGCCTTACTTGCAGGTAGAGACTTTGTTTGGTTTGATTGTATACCAGGTTTTATTGGCACTTTTGTTCTTTCTGAGTTTTACTTAAGTAATAAAAATCATTTTCCCTTCAAAAAAAAAAAAATTACGCTTTTGAGTATTAGTAATATTTGAGTCAATCATATAGAAAAAATAAATCTGAAATATTTACGATTGGTTATATATATGTATGTATGTACAGTAAAACAGTTTATTCTACATTTTCTTAGCCTAATTCGCTTTACGGATTTGAGTTTTCAATTCGAGTTGAGATGTGACATTTTTTAAGAGCTTTTAACTGTAATAAAAAAAGTTAGATGTGATATTTTCTGAGAGCTTTTAACTATAAAAACTTAAAACTGAAAACTCAAATCGGTAAAATGAACGAGGCCTTATACTCTCTTATAAAATTTCTATATGGAATGTCAATAAAAAGATAACGGCTAAAAGAAAAGAGAATTGTATGGTGCAACGCACCATTGGTTTGGATCGATTAAACTTTTTCAAACTAACTTAAAGGTAATAATTTTTTTAAAAAAATTAAGTTATATTATTTGAAGTTAATTGATATAAGAGATTTGATTAGAAAAAAAAAGGAGAAAATTTATTAAGTATAGTATTTAGGATGATTTTGACTAAACAATTAATGTAAAACACACAAAGAAAAAACATTTAATTGCATAAAAATGACATAAAAAAACCCATATGTTAATTTTTATTAGGTTAGTGTACCATATAAGCATATAACGTGATACACTCAGTTTATTGAATAATTTCTCATTGATATGACTTTTTTTTTTTTTGGGCTTTCATATGCATTTACGATTTCATCTCTCCCGTAGCCATGATAATAGAACTTTCTGGCTTTCATATTCATTTATGAATGACGTTTCTTACCGAAATAAATAAATAAATAATTGAACTTTCGTCAAAATTAATTCCTTTTCGGTTTGTGCTTCATTTTTTTTTTCCCCTCATGAAGGTATGAATATTTTTTTAAGAAAAATGATGTTGTTATTAGATAATTGATGTGATATCAATACTTACAAACACATCAGATATAAATACGCAGGACAACACTAATGACCCAACAAGTTATCAGAGGCATGGCCAAGGCCTAAAAACGAGATAACACCTCGGTACACTACCAACGAGCACAATCAAAATTCTAGTAGAAGAAACCCTTTCCATCGAAATAAACTTTCACGCTGTGAAAGGTATTATTACAAACCCCCATAACGAGGGGACATCAGAAACACAACCTAGAACACGCCGAATACACGCTGGCGACCAACAACGAAATATAAACAAATTAAAACAGAACGGCAGAAATATCAACGCCTTATTACAAACACAAAAATTAAAACAAGAAAGGTAAACACCAAAAGACACCGGTAGAGACTCCAATGACGCTCCGACCACCACCATGGATGGGCAAGAGAGCCGCAACAGAGCACGCTACTTGAAGAAGAGACCAGCCCACCTCCTCCGTCGCCATCTTTGATCGCCGTTCCATCCATCAGCCCCCTTGAAGGAATCGCCGATTTGAGGGAGGCAAACTCCGAGGGACTTAGATCTACCGGAGCAAGGATGCTCCCAAGGACGACAACCAAATGGATGATGCGCCAATCACTCCCAACCACCGCTCATCCCTCCCCACCCATGAACTCGACGACGCCTTCTCGGAAAGATCCAAGCCGCTGCATCTGGTGACTTACTCTCGGAGCTAGGAGTCCGGAGCATCGCCGTACGGTGGCATCGGACTCCGGCCCAGTGAAGCCTACAGTTGAATTGGCACAGAAGAAAAAGAATAACCAAACCTTGGGAGAAGAAAGATATTAGGACTTTACTTTTTATCAACGGTTTTAAGGTATGAATATTTACAAATGCTTAAGGATTTTATTTTATTTTATTGTATTTTTTTTTAACAATGCGGGATGAAAGTGCACTCTTCCAAATCTCAGTCCCACCTCACTTTAATTATATCATTTGACCTAGTAGTCACTAGTGGATGGTAAAGGATTTCTTATCTTTTTTTTTTTTTTTGTTTTTTTTTTTTTTTTTTTTTTTTTTTTTTTTTTTTTTTGGAGTTTGGTATTTGTGAATGCTAGTCTCTTACTTCTCACTCAATATCGAACTTCAAGAAACCAACGATTATGTGACATATCATAATATTAAAGTCACGTTTTGCCTTCTGATTTCCTAATTTCTGCACATGATAATAAATGATTATTCCCAAAAAATGGTCCGCCAACATTACACTAAATCTTACTTTAATCCTTCATATTTAAAATATCTCAAAACTGACTCGTCTATATTGATACGTTAATATTAGTCTAGCCAGATGATATAGATCACGTGCCTCTCATGTATCAGTGGCTTTTAGGGTAGGATCAGCCTTTTTATTTTATTTTATTTAAGTTTGCTATATAGTTTCATATCTACTTTTCGTATATCAGCCTACCACTCATGATTCATGTGTTGTATTCCATCATTTTTTTTAACTTTCAGTCGACGAAAAACTAACTTTGCCGCATAGGTAAACTAATTCAATCTAAACCAGATTAGGTAACCAAATTAAATTAACATAAAAACACATAATTAAATGGAATTGCATCAAAGCGAAACCAAGCATAAACTCAACATTTCCACCATATCCAAATCCAAACCAAGCTCAGTGACCCCGTTTACTTCACCGATTCGAGTTTATAATTTGAGTTTTACTACAGTAAAAAGTTCTCAGAAACAGTCACATCTAATTTTTTTACTACAGTAAAAAGCTCTCACATAAAATCACATCTCAACTCGAATTATAAACTCGAATCAGCGAAGTAAACAGAAACTCATATTTATCACATATTCACTACATTTAAATAAAATTAATTTCTAAAATCAATCAATCAATTATCACAACTTACTCATAAATCCCAAATCCCAGTTACTAACCTAATAAAATAAACAACATCACAAAATCCCAAATCACTAAACACACCATAAATTTAACAAATCAAAATTAAGTTTGAAGATCCATAAATATGAAACTTATTTGTAAATGGTAGCAAGGAAGGCAGCAAAGTAGAGGATGGCGACTCCCTCCGGCGGCTCAGTGACAACGGTTTGGCGAGGCTTCAGGGTGGTGAGAAGAGGAAGGGAAAAAAGGAGAACGTGTGGCAAAAGGGTAAATAGATGAAGATTTTGAGATTTTGAGGGAGTTTAATCAAGTTTTAGGTTTAGAGTTGAAGAAAAGGAGAAAGAGGAATGGATAAGGATGACAATTATATACCTGTTAATCCATTTACTACTCGTTCACTTCGCGGATTCGAGTTTTCAATTCGAGCTGAAATGTGACATTTTCTGATAGCTTTTCGCTATAGCAGAAAAAGTTAGATGTGACATTTTTTAAGAGCTTTTTACTGTAGAAATCTAAAACTGAAAACTCGAATCAGTGAAATAAACGAGGCTTCGGGGGATCCGTATTAAATAGGATGGGAAATTACTTTAAATGAATTTGAGCTGTAAATAGGTTAAAATTTTAACTAACCGTGGGTCCCAGGACAGAGGGGTTTAGAGATCAACAACTCTATTTCCTGTTCACCCTCCTTGATTGTATGCTTTTTCGAAATTAAATATATTATATATAATAATTCAAAGTATAATATATTACATAACGTATATTAAATTCCAAACTAGCTTTCTCTTATTTTAACTTAAAGTTTTGTATGATAAATAAATAAATTATATGTTTATTTTACAATTAAAATAACTCATCGGGTAAATGAGATATAAATACCCGAACACGTGATGAGAAAATTCGCCATGTACCCTACCAACTTATGAGGGTTAACGGGGCAAGGATGGTGAGTATTTTTGTTCGCGGGACAGGTTGGCATGAAGACCACTCCGTCTCAAATCCCGTTGCCATCCCTAGGAGCGGATTGTAGAGGAAAATGGGGAGGTTTTAGAGAGAGGAAGTTTTTGGAGAAAATGGAGAAGAAGAAGCTCTGGCAAAATTTTACCTACCCGTGCTACAAGGTTACAACTCTCGCTTTTAATAAAGCATGTATTTCAAACGCTGAAGAAAGAAAAAAAAAATAAATAAAAGAACTATAGCTGCGAAAACCACTACAGGTTTTAATTTTGCCGAAAATAAATCCGTCTACGTAAAAAATAAAATAAAATGAAAAATGCATTTATAGCGGTGAGAAAAGACGTCGCTATCATTAATATATTAGGATCTGACACTTTCCTCTTACCCACACGCCTCGTGAAATAAAAGGCGAGTTCATGGATGGATCTGGGCCAAGTATACATTTTGCAAGTTTTCTTAACGTGTTTGGCTGGCCTCAGAAGCAATAAAATTCACCCCTATTGCTGTTTGTAGCGGCAACAAATTTCACATACAAATTTAATAGCTAATGCGCCTACTTTTTGTAGTGAAAATGCTATAAAAACGATCCATTTATTTATGGTAAAAATTAGACTAAATTACAATGTCGAAATAAAATGCTAATTAAAAACTGAACTCCCCCGAATCCCGTTTCTTTTTAAGTCGATTGATGATTAAAATCTGAATGATTGAAACTTTTTATCATTAGACAACACCTAAAAATAAGGAAGTTAAACTTTCAGCGACTCGTATTAAATTTAAACAGCATTCAATGCATGATAAATTACCTGATAAAACCAAAAAAATACTGGTAGCTCATTCCAAGAGAAACCAACAAGTTCCTCAATCAAGCAATTCAGACGCAGCTGTCTTCCTAAATGCATCAACCTGCGTCAATTGCGCCGCCAAGGCTCGATTTGGGAAAATATTATCTGCCTTCATTCTCTCCCTAATCCCATAAGCTGGTGTCTTGGCATTTACGTAGGCCTGAATAAGAGCTTGGAACTGACGAAATCTAGCATCATAACCAGCCTGCTTCATCCTAAGAAACATCTTTTCTGTGTTGTGAATATCACCTCTCTTTGCGTATTCATCCATTATAGCACTCTCAGCTAATGCGTATTAAATTTAATAGCTAATGCGTCTAATTCTTTCTTCTGTGACTATGTTCGCTTCGTTCGTTGCACTCTCAGCTCTATACTACTACCTGCACCGTGGATTCTTGAACTCCATTTGAGTTTTGATTGTTGCAATGCCTCGTCGATCTCTCGATCATCGTCTAAGTCCCACCAGTCTTTGCCTTCGTATGGCAACGATCGCTCCGAACTGACTACGTACGATGGGTTTCTTCGACATGTTTTAAGACAAATATAAATTATAAAAGAAAAACTAGGGCAATATGGATTGAAAGACCGTGGAAGACAAGATTTGAAAGAACTTATAAAGCACTTTCAAGAGTTTTTGCACCCAAAAAGCCAAACAGCCCTAGAAATCGCTTAATTTCGTTTGTTTCGTTAATTCGAGTTAAGATGTAAAATTTTTTAATAATATTAAAAATTAAATATAATTATTTCTAAAATTTTTTTACTATAATAAAATTTATATCAGTAAAATAAATGAAACTTTATTTTCTCGAGAAATGACAAGAAAATGATACCAAAATGTGTGAAATTAGAAAGAAATGCCTCTGTAGACTCTAATTGTGAAATAAAGAAGAAAAGGAAAAGAATCTTTCTTGACAATACGGAGAAACTCAGAGAAAATTTGAAGAACTTTAAAAGAGAGAAAGTGGGAGTGAAAAAAGGAGAGAGAAAATGAGAGTGAAAAAAAGGAGGAGACAAAGAAATTTAATGGTCATGTTTATTTAACTGATTTGAATTTAAAATTTAAATTTTATTATAGTAAAAAATTCTTAAAAATAATTATATTTAATTTTTTTATTATAATAAAAAATTCTCATATAAAATTACATCTTAATTTAAATAAAAAATTCAAATTAACAAATTAAACGACCTTATATTATCTGAAGCTTAGAATGAACAACTGAGATAATCTACTAGAAATGATCTGAGTCCATTCATTTTGCTGATTTAAGTTTATAATTTGAATTGAGATATAATTTTATGTGAGAACTTTTTACTGTAATAAAAAAAATTAAATATGACTGTTTTTAAAATTTTTTTACTATAATAAAATTTAAATTTTATATTCAAATAGTAAAGTGAGCGAGGCCTTAATGAGGCCTTGTTTCATCATGGGTAAGTGACGATCAGTGCAATAATTTGAAATGCACCAATTAGATCGATCCACGTGTCCAAGTTACTGGCATTCGTGTCTTTCCAAAGAAATTTCATGATGGCTGTGAGAAGGTAAGGTTTCGTGCAAGAGAAGCAAGGATTGGTCGAGCTAAAAGATCGATTGTTTGATCGTCATGTTCAATTACACTCGTGTAGTCGATCTTAATTGACTAAAGAGTGGGGGACTAATTGTTGGAGTATGATTTGGACGGCCCAAATCAGCGAGTAAGGCCCAATGTGTTTAGCCCGTTATGCGATTCAAATAGATCGAGTCCATCATGAATGTTCAATTGAGCTCGTCAGGAGCGTTTGAACAAGTTTGTTGGAAGTTGTTGGGATTTGTTTCCCGAATCTTATATTGATTGTTGGGTTTGTTTCTCAAATTTTATATTGATTCTATTCATTGTGTGGTTGGCATTATTTTGAAAATATTTGGTTGATTAATTGGGTTTGAAATTAGATGTACAGCTGGCAAGATCTTTATGAAAGTTTTCTGAATGGACTGGAAACTTATTTTAGTTTCCATTTTTAAAAATCAACTTTTGATCCAAAGATGGTAGGTTGATTTGATTGATTTTTGATGGAGATTTCGTAGCTGTATGATCTGCCTCTGTCTCCTAAGATCGTGACCAGGTTCATATATTAGTTTCGGGAAGGTTTCAGAATTAAAGCAGATTGATTCACACTGGTTTTGAGAAAGTTGACCGTGACAGCTATGTTGCAGTTATTGTTGCAACAAGGATCTGCAACAGATTTGGTTCAGCGAATTTTTTTGAGGAGGTCGTAAAGATATTAACTTTCTGCTTATTTATTCAAAGAGTCTCTGGGTTTATTGTACACCTTTTGATTAGTTTTGCTGGGTTGTGTGAGAGGTGAGCGCTTGTATTCAAGAGAGATGATTTGAGTATTTTTGAGAGAAAAACTTAGTTGGAGGGATTCCAATGTTAAAAAGTCGAGGGGATCTCGCTATTCAAGTCAATTGGGAAATTGCAAGTTCATAGGCGTCTTCTTAGAGAGGAGGTCTCGGGTAGATTAAGTCCAATTGAATTGTAAAAGAGTTATTAGTGGATTGTTCATCATCTGGGCGTGGCCCTGCAGAGTAGGGTGTTACCGAACCGCGATACCATTTCTCTCGTGTTCTTTTATTTTATGTTTTTGGATTATTCATATTGTCTTATAAAGTGTTAAAAAGACTCAAACCGGTATTAACAGAAGTATTCAACGGAAGTGTTCGATCAAGGCAAATCAACGTTATTTAGTTCAATGGGTATATTTTGTTTGATATGCTAGATATAAAGACAATCGAAGATGGATAAGCATTACATAGAAAACTACGGTCCCGTTCATTTTACCGATTCGAGTTTTGCTACAGTAAAAAGCTCTTAGAAACAGTCATATCTAACTTTTTTGCTACAGTAAAAAGCTCTCACATAAAATTACATCTCAACTTAAATTAAAAGCTCAAATCAGTGAACTAAATGAGCCATACATCTCTTTGCTCATTTGGATTGACATGTTGGATTTGAGCTCGAAACGACAAAGGAATCAAGACCTACCAACTCAGGTAAAATATCACGGGAACATGGTCCGAAACTCGTGTCTAATAAGAGGCTGACACATGTCACACTACCACAACCACTATTCGTGAGGTCCACTCTTCCCACCAATTGAAGTCCATGATCTCAGAGAGGCCTCTATAAATTGGGGGTGAGGGCACCATTTAAAGGCATTCAGATTTAGATCCTGGATTTTCATTTATCTCCTCCGAAAGACTATAGCAAATACTTTCCATTTTACTTACAAAAATCTCTCATCTTTATCATTTCATTTACTTTTAATCTGAATTACTATAACCTGGATTGAATTCATCATTTAATGGAGAAACAATAGTGGACATAGCTCTATTCAAGAGTGAACCACTATAAAATTTACGTATGGTATCTTTATTTTTACATCGTTTACTATCAAATTCGTTTTATTGATTTGTGATTGTCATCATCCATACTCTAACCTTGCTTGTAAGTTTGTTAGGACCTAATAACGGTGATTTGAGGGCCCAATCATCTTTAATTAATATGTAAATATTGTTTTAACCTAATTAGTTTTTAGTTTCGTTGTTTTTATCTTACAAGTATATATTTTATTTGGTTTCTTTTTTTTTTTTTAAAATTAGTATCTTTTTCATTTTTTAATTTTGTTATAATTTTTAATTTTTTTATGAATAGAAAAAAGCATTTAGATGTTAATAATTAATTTAATAACATCTAGTTAGGTAATATAATCCTACTTTGTGTTAGATATTTTTTTTTATGTTTTATTTCATTATTTTTTGAGTATCTTTTTATTTCATTTTTGTAAGTAAGTTATAATTTTTGAATTTTTAAGAAAAATAAAGCATTAGATGATATTATTATGCTATATGTTTTTATGTTTTATGCTATTTTAATGGATTATAATATTTATATTTCTACATTGTTACATATGTAAACTGTTCAATAATATTAATTACAGTCAAAATGTGATTTTCAAAGAAAAGGATAAAAAAAAACATTTTTATCTATTATTAGAGTGAAATTTGTACTTGCAAGCGTGAAAAACTGAGGGGTTGTTCGTTTATATTTTTGAGTTAGGGTGACTTGAATGATGATTTTGAGTTGAGTTTGAGTTATAACTTGAGTTGAAGTTGTAACTTGAGTTTGTATTTGAATATGCACATTTGAGTTATGATTTGAATTGAGAATCTCTTTTAGTTTGTATTTGAATGAGTCAAAACTTAAATTTGTATTTAGATAGTATTTTAATAAAAACTCAATGGTGATGAAAAATTTTAATAGGCTATATGGATGAAGTTTTATTCGTCTTTTTATAGTGAATGCATAGAAAAAAAATCATCTCAATCAAAATTAAAAGGAAAAAGTTATAACATTTTTAAGAATAGAAAAAATACTGTTCATTAACTTGAGTTCGAGTTTATGAACTCGAGTTGAAGGAGAAACTTGAACTCGAATTTAACTCCAAACTCGAGTTCAAACTCAAATTTTATAAAAGAATATGAACTTGAATAAAGTTGTAACTCGATTTTAAATCTTTTCTGAGTTTCGTTACAAAAGAACAACTCCTAAATAAACTCATTTTTTATGTTAAGTAAGGGCAAAAACGTCATTTCAAACTTTATAATTAATTAAAGACGTATTTGGCCGGATACAAGGGCGTTTTGGGCAATTTATGCAAAACCAATGGTTAAATCAAGATCAACGATAACAGTCAACTACCAAAGGGGGACTCTTTGTAAATTTTTTGAAAAGTGAGGGGATGTCAGTGTAATTAACTTTGGTCCGGAGGTGTCTCTGTAATTTAAGTAAAAGACAAGGAGTGTTAATGTAATTTACCTCAATTAACAATAATATATAATAAATCAAAGCAACATAAATTAAGATGTATTGAAATCTTTAGAACAAAAATTAATTCATTAATGAAAAAAAACCTCATGTTCAAACATTGTTGATGTACAAAAATTAAAAAGATAGGAAAATAAGAAAGAAAAACTCGATTAGAAGTGTTAAGTCTCCAAGTTCCACTTCTCATTTTCCTCTCCTTCTCGTCATTGCTTTAAGATGAATCTCCTTTGATTTTGTCGTCATTGCTTTAAGATGAATCTCCTTTGATTTTGTCAAAAATAAAAATCAGAATCTTAAAAATAAAATCCTAAACTAACAAGTTATGTTATTTTTTTCCTCATTTTTTTCTTTGTTTCTTCCCTTCAATTGGTTCAGCTCTCTCGTTTATGCACGCCAGAAATGAAAATAGAGGAAGAGCAATTAGGGCTCTAACGCAAGTTGTCTTTTTAGCCAATCTAATAGCTGTGCTCGCGTCTGAGGTGCATTTTGGCCGTTGCATGTGGGGGAATTCTTTAGATGTCCACATTTGTTTGTCACTTTTGACCCCATTTTCGCTCCAAATTGCTACATTTGCCCCTTTCACCTAATTAACCTACATAAATGAGGGAAAATAAATAATTTGAGGGGAAATCGAAATAAAATTCAATAGAATTAAACTAAAGTAAAATAAAATTAACTAAA
>NW_010356915.1:0-985 GCF_000414095.1 Morus notabilis | reverse complement strand
ATTTTATTTTGTTTCCTCATTTGTATATTTTAATTTTGCCTTATTTAAAATTTTTCTTTTATAGTTTCATTAACTCTTGGGATTATAACTAGGATTGTAATTAATTGACTAATTTAGATTCCTAATCTAGGATTTTCATAATTTGGTAGACTTAGGTTTTTGACTTTAGGAATAGTTTCCATTAATTAGATTACATTTCATAATTTACTCAATAAAATTTAATAATTAATTTTGAGAATAATTGTGTGGTTACGTGGAAAGTATAACTGAGGGAGTTCTGTCTAGGAAAGTTGGTACTTAAGCGGGCCTCGCCCCACCAATCTTTCCTGGGAACGTTGTTCTGTCTAGGAGACTATTCATTGAGCCAAGAGCTATAGTCTTTCCTGGGAGCACTCTCGGAGGTTACAATTTACGTTACTATATAATTATTATTTAAAAAAAAAACAAACAAAAAAAACAAACAAAACAAAACAAAAAACAAAAGTGAAATGTTATAGGGTGAATGAATCGTTATAGAGACGAATTAGGAAGATTCAAAATAAAACCGGAGAACCCTAGTGAAGTTTCTTCCCACACGTCTAGTCCTCCCTCGACCCCAGGCTCGTTAGCCGTTGCAAATCCGTTCGCAATGGCACAAAATGAGGAAGTCCAGCAGAAGACGTTGAACGACTATCTCCATCCTACGCGTATGGCCACACCATCATGCATAATGTTTCCCCCAAATATGCCGAATTTAGATTTCAAGCCAGGCATGATCCAACTCCTGCCGACCTTTCACGGGTTAGAGAGCGAGAATCCATACGTTCATATTAGGGAATTTGAAGAAGTAGTGGCCACTTTTCACAACCGAGCTGAAGTCGTGGACATTGTACGATTGAAATTCTTTCCTTTCTCTTTGAAGGAAAAATCTAAAAGCTGGTTGTATTCTCTACGACCTGGGTCTATTGGAAGTTGGGAAGAAATGACGACATCATTTTTCAACAAG
>NW_010356914.1:263174-307594 GCF_000414095.1 Morus notabilis | reverse complement strand
ATTACAACTATTTTTGATTTACGTGTATTTTTTTATGAGAGAAAATATTATAACGAATTATAAACTATAATTTGAATTAAAGAACGAATTCTCCAACCAAACCGACTCCGATTCTATCGGAAAGATAACAACTCACTTCTCTCACATTGTCAGAGATTCAACGTTGCACTGCTTATTGATTAGGTTGATTGGGCAAGACCTCTAATTTAAGGTTATCAAATATAAAACCTAATGCATCTCAAAAAAAAAACACACACACACACACACGCACACACACAAAGTTATTGCTTTACCGTCCTATGGTAAATTAATCCGAATCTTCATACTATATGGCCCGTTGGTAATTGCAATGCAAGAGACAACCAGAGTATTGTCGTACGGAATCCTGCCCAAAAAACACAGTGATCATCTCAATTACAGGCTGAAATGACCTCTCCTTTCCAAACCTTTTTTTTTTTCTCTCTCTTTTTTTTCTTGTATTTAGTGTCGATTAGACCTCTTCTTTTGTTTCCATCTGGGCCTTTGGCTATGCCAGCACTGTATTCTTTTCAGAGAGAGGGGAAAAAAAAAAAACTGACAGCCTTTTTCCCCTGTGGGTGACCTCACGTTATCCTTTCACAGTCCCCACCAATGGGGTCTTGCCACGTTTCAACAGTAACATTAACCCCCAAAAATATCATATCCAAATTCATTTGACCACACTTAAATACTAAAAAAAAAAAAAAAAAAAAAAAGGGTCCAAAAACCATAACTCAACTCACCTCCTGTAACAATTGCATTGGTGTGTACGAAGCAAGGCTATTTGGTGGCACTTTAGTAGGGAAATGAAATCTAGTGGAATGTCAGAAAGTTTTCAGCTGCATGGATAAACTAACCAAACAAAGAACAACTAAATGCTAGCAGATAAAGACACAGAAAAGAATCCAAAGGCTTAAGCCATTATATTTCCTCCCACATACCATCTCTCTTTCTCTCTCTCTCTCTCTCTGTGCCACTGCCATGTACAGTAAACTGTGTACCATTTTCCTTTTTTTACGTATTTTTCCTTTTTAGCACAAGCCATTAATTATTTTTCCTAAAACGCAAAATTTAACTAAATAAAAACGGAAAGGGAAAAGTGACCACATGAAAATAGCGATAGAGAAAATCCAAAAGTAGAAAATTCGGTACTTGAAATTCTGTACATGTAGTAATAAGTAGTAATAGTAGTAGATAAGGGAAAATTAAAAAGGGTGACAAAATTTCCCGGCAAGGATTTGAATATTTTTCCTTTGTACAAAGAGAACGTAATATGGATTGATGCCCTTTGCCGGTAATGTGTTTTTTTTTTTTTTTTTTTTCTTTTTCCTTTTCAATTGTGGAAAAGAAACCACAATCAACAGCTTAATGCTTCGTACTTCATCGGAATCGGACGGTTAAACCCAACCTGGGAAAGCAGATTCCCAACCACCGTGAGGTCTCGGCAGAACACACCCTGGAAAACATTATTAGACGGTGTCGTTTTAACGCTCGAGACTTCGGGTTTCGGTTTCGGTTTCAATTCCGATTTCTGTTTCGATTCCGATTCCGGTGTTTGCTGAATCTGAATCGCCGCCTGAGCAGCCTGAAGCGCCGCCGCAGCCTTCTTTCTTTGCTTCTCGGCGGCTTCCTCCTCCATGATCGTCGACATCACGCTAGAGTAGCCTTTCTGGATCAACCTGTAGAGCAACAGAGCGGACATCTTCGCTCGGTCTCTGATCGAATCGAGATCGCGATCGTCTGCGAGCTCGCACCGCTCGATGAAGCTCGTGGACTTGTCAGGCTTGTGCCGAAGACAGAGCAAGAGATGCGCTCTCTCCAATTCCGATCTCGAACAGCCTCGCCTCAATCCGATCAAGGAATAGTAATCCACATTGTTCCCGTTCTCTCCCGATGCGACTCTCTGTTTCAGTTCTTGGATTTTGGTTGTGAGAGCGCACAATTTTCCAGGAATCTCTCTGTACCTCACGTTGTGGCGCTTCCAGGCAGGTCCTGGAAGCTTCCGATCGCGGAGGATGGTGTTGTAGAGGAGTTTCAGGTGCTCGAGATCGTGTAGGCTATCAGGGAGGCACCGCACGGTTTCGAAGAGGGAGGCTCTGGTGTCTAGAGCATGGATGCAGCTCGGATCGAGTGCTAGAGTGCGGTTACAGTCGGCAAGGGACTCAGCGATCCTGCCGGCGGATTTGAAGGCAGCGGCGCGGTGCATGTAGCACTCGGCGAGGAAGCCTTGTGGAGCGGCGCGGCGGCCGTCGACGATCTTGCTGAAGTGGCGAATGGCCTCGGAGTAGAGGCCAGCATCGAGTGCAGCGATCGCGGCGGTGCGGCGGCGGAGGAGGAGCTTGATGTGGGCGAGGAGCTGGCTGACGTTCTCTGATTCGGAGAGGAGAGGCCCCGACCCTCGCGGCGGCGAGGGGGCGTTGGGGGCGAAGATTTCGTGGAAGTTGGAGAGTGAGAAGCTGTCGTCTGACCAGCATATGCTTTCGCGGCGGAAGGCGGCACTGGCGAGGCGTTTTCCGGTCTGGAGGAGCGCCATGGCGTCCTCCATTAGACCTAGATGGCAACATGCTTGGCCCAATACCACATATCTGTGTCAATTGGTCAAAAAATTGAGTTAGATTATTCATGTAGTGTACTCTGAGCCTCAATATTCCAATAGAAGATAGAACAAAAACAACACGTGAACTTAAGACGTATCAATAAAAACTGCCTATTGCTAGCAATGCCAACAAGTTTTTCATGATTTACACACACAAAGATGAGCATTACCACAATTTACACAGTTTTTCAAGATTTACGGTCTATGTATTTAACATCAGTGTTTACTTTTTTTTTTTTTTAAGTGCACTCACAGGACGTTTTTCTTAAGAGTCAAAATTTGAGAATTCCAAAAATGGGTGGCCGTGGCCGTGGCAGTGTCAGTGCATTTACTCGGCCGCTCGATTGTAATGCAATAAAAACACGTTCCTCTCTGATCTCAAACGACATTAAATAAGAAAAAAGTCATAAAAAGCAGAACCTAAACCAAACAAATCTCAAGAGAAACGTAAAAGCAAAAGTATAAGAAAACCAATGGAACAGAGCAAAAATGAATTTCATTATTAATTTTTTATTACCTCCATTGCCCTTCCTTGTCGCCGTTTTTACAGAGCCCAGCCATGACCTTCTTCTTCAAGTCGGAGACGGAGAAGCACTTGAACGAAGGGTAATCGCGACCGTCCGAGTCCTCCGACGAGTTGCTGCTCGTCGAGAGGAGCTTGACTCGCTCCCTCGAGAGCTGCTGAGACGAATTCTCTGACCCGGCCGAGTCGTCGCTCGCCATTTTCAGGCTCGGAATGTAGTCCTGAAGCATATCGGCGACGTCCTTGAACCGCCGGAGATACAAGAGCGACTTGGCCTTCAGCTCCAGCGCTTGCTCCAGCCGAGGAGAGAGGGCCAGAGCCGCTTCTAGAAGGTTCAGAGCCGAAGCGACCTCGCTCTGTTCTTGCGTCGCGATGAGATTCCGTGCGTCTTTTATGTACTTATCTACAATCTTGAAATTCAAAAACAAAAAAAAAAATGCTCACAAAAAATCGCCAGGTTTTTGGTTGATCAAAACATGGAAATAGAAATAAAGAAAAATCAAATGATTTCTTACCTTTCTGTTGCTAAGCCACCAGTGCTTCTTCTCATTGGAAGAAAGACAAGGAGAAGTCACAGCCATTGTGTTTGTCTCTCTCGTTATCTGCTTCTTTTCCCAGAAGAAATAAATTCTCCGAATATCAAATATCGTTAACCTTTTCTCTCTTTCTGAGTTTTTCTTTTATATAGGAGAGTGATGGTTTTTGTCTCTCCCTCTCTCTCTCTCTCTTCTTTGTCCAAATCACGGATATTTCTGTGCTGAAATAACGGGAGAGAAAATGTATAGAGGGAAAGAAGAAAAATCATAGAGAGAAAGAGAGAGAGGGAAGGAAATTGTGGGTTATTAATCTGTCTAAGATTTTCAAGTGTAAATAGGGGAAGGTGGTGGAGAGAAACACAATGCCCTAAAATAAATAAATAAATAATAAAAGGAAAAGACATTTAAAAAAAAAAAAAAGGAAAATTGCCAGCTTTGACCTCAGAGAAAGCTTTGATCCTTCAACTTCATAGCTGGCACCACAACGTAGTAGATTCTCTCTCTATGTCTCTCTCTAACCTCTTTTCTTTTTTTTCTTTTTTTTTCCTCCCTCTATTTCAAGCTATGTGGGTGTGGCCTATGTTTTTTTTTTTTTTTTTCCTCCCTCTATTTCAAGCTATGTGGGTGTGGCCTACGAGACTACTAGTGAGGAGAAAAATAAATAAAAATTAGAGAATGAAATAAATAGAGCCTTTGTATTTGACTGGGTGCAGCCGGTGAAATGCATGATTGTGACCGGATATAGCCGGTGGATCATCACGGGTCCTCGGGTTCAACTACCGGCGGAAGAGATAAGAGAACCTTGAAAAAGAAAAAACAATTGTTATATTAATTTCTGATCCCAGTGAAATTACTATTTGTACCCCCGTGGACCGTAAAGGAAAGAAAAAGGAAGGAAACGATCAGAATCTTTTTTTTTACTCGCCATCTACTACTACTAAAATCATTGAACCTAGAAAAGGGCCCAAAAATCTGATCACGGTGAGATAGTATTAACCCAAAAGGGGGCTTTTCTTTTCCCCTATATTTTTATCTACCCGATTTTGATCATTGATTGGGTTAGATTTCTCACAATTAGTGGCTTAAATATCGGCTATCCACAGCGTTTCATTATTGTTTCTTATTCACTCATGCGGTGAATAACTTGCGTTTGTTCAATGAAATTGTTCTCTCTTTCTTTCTTTCTTTTTTTTTTTTTTTTTGTATGTAAAATTCTTTGATTTCCACAGTTTGGAATATCACTCGTGGTTGACGTTAATGTTTACATAAATGGCGTGATCTGAATACTTAAAAGTTGTTTAGTTGAGAGATTCGTATTCTGATTCGAATTATAATTTATGATTCGCTACAGTATTTTCTCTCACAAAAAATACACGTAAATCGAAAATAATTCTAATTTTATGATTCTAATCCATGAACTAAACGTCTCATTAATTTACTTCCTCTCTTTGAATCATTATACTCGGGGATGAACTTGGCATTATATGAACAATTAAAGAAATAGAGATCCTAATTTGCATGAATTTATGGACACATTTGATTTGATGGTAATGCGTGTGTGTGCATGCTGTTTAATGTGTTTTATTGTCACATTGCTATGATGATCTTCTTTCCATAAAAAAAAAAAATTGAATTTCCATTAATGTTCTTATATTGTGGTTGTATTTTGTTTTTTTAATTATTGGATTGATATTTAACCTTTTTAGTTTAATGCTGTGTAAATGTACATATAACTATGATTAAGATTAGCCAAGAAAAAAAAAAAAGCGAAACATTGCATAATTATTAATTTGCAATATGAATATGATCATGATAAAATTAAAGGCAAGGCCAAGTTTTATTTGGTGGTCACAATCGACCATTGAGAGGGGGTGGTCAAGTAACTCAGTGGTGTCCCAAACGTTGGGGACGTAAAGTGTCAATTGGGAAAATAATGGGGGGAGGAATTAGTAAAAACACATACATATATATATATACATATACATGTAAAAATACATACATATATATATATATTATATAAGGGGAGAGAAAGTGACTATTCTCTCGTAAGCCACAAGAATCATGCTCTTTTCCTTTTGGGAGTTTGCTTTGCTTTTTATTTTCACCCACATTGATTAATGAATGCACATGAATATGGATAGATAGCCAGATGGGTTTGTCTTAAAGGCACTCAAGCTTTCCTTTTCCTTTGCCCCACAACACAAGGGGCTAAGGACACATCCCCAGTCCTTGATTAAGGAACAGTTCCTACAATCTCGTGCCCTATCACTACCCCACCACAATTTTCCCCTTGCCACGTCACCATATGACTTCGCCTGTCTGCTTTGCTGGGTCCCACGTGGCGGTCCAGATCAGCCAGAGTTTCTGGACAGCGCCCTCCCGCCTTTTGTTTTGTTTTCCCTGGGACCAGTTTTGAACGGCTATGGCTGGTTTAGTGTACTATCTATTTTTTTTGGGATCAAGGACAATGGCATCAAATGTTGCATATATAGGCTATATTTGGTAGTTTATCTTATATTGTATTTTCAAAATACAAATCGGTGTTTAGTGTTATAAAATGTTAAGAGTCTTCCCGTTTGGTAAAGAGATTCGTTCCCTGATTCGAATCATAATTCGTGATTCGTTACAGTATTGTCTCTCACAAAAAATACAGGTAAATCGAAAATAATTCTAATCACATGGTTCTAATCTATAAACCAAACGGAAAGTTAATAATATATTACAATGATAGGTGCCTTGTAACATTGAATTCAATTATATTTCTAAACCAACTCCGACTCTAGTCCAGGTCCTCGACCAAACCCGACCTATAGCTACGTCTCGTCCTCGATTCAACCCTGATTTCCATCCCAAACCAACCTTATACCCAAACTCAATCCCTAAGTCCTAACCCTAATCCAGATTTGAAGCCCCGCCCCCTAAAGTCAATATAAAATAATACAATGCATTACATCTAAAATAAATTATATTATATAATATAAATTTACCATCTGTATTAATTTATATATTGAAGTGACTATATTAAATATTGTATAATTTATTATGATATGAGATGATGCTCTAATATGTTCTACCAAACATGCGTACAACAATAAGAAAAAAAAATTGTGAAAAATATTATGTTAGTGATTATATTCAGATAAATTTGTTTAGAGTATATTCAGATAAATTATTCAATAGAGTGTCGTTTGAATTAATTGCTATATTTTGTTTATTCTAATGAAGTCGTTAATCATGTACAAGAATGTATAGATCCTGATTTCTGACACCAATTTTTCAACTTAAAAAACTTGAGCAACAAATATTAATAACTCAAACATAATTATCGGAGGAGGTTGGGACCGATTAGCATATTTATCTAACTTTATACTTCAGGTACTATTTAAAATAATAATAATAATAATAATAAAAAGTACTATTTCTATTCTTATAGTTTCCTGTCATCTGCTTGATATCTTAAGTTATTTCTCTCGACTAGGACAAGTACGTTCGATCTTTTGTTTGTAAAATTTAACTCAGAAGCGCAATGATTCTACATTGTCAGCACTATCATCTTATCCTTACAATTCGAGTTAATAATTTTGGATAAAAGAAGCGAAATTTCGAAGAAATAAGTTTTGTCTTGCATAAAAAAGTGCAGTCGAATCAAAAACCAATGCAAATAGAATTGACGTGTAATATTGTAGCGAGCAAATTGTTTATCAGAAGTTTTCGTTTCTTCATTTGACATGTAACTTTCATGTACCGGAAAAACTAAAGTTGACACGTAACTATACAATATCAAACATTAATGCTACCGTACCAAAAAAAAAAAACAAAAAAAAATGTGCATCCCAATTTGATCCATGGAGCAACTTTGAACAAACCACAAAGAATGGCGTTCATGTTTTGTTCAAAGAAATTATACCAGGGAGAATTATGTGATAATATGTCAAAAAAAAAAAAAAAAAAAAAAAAACAAAAACAGGGAAAAGTTATAATAATTCTCATGGTCTTATCAAATTTCATTAGTCTTTCATTTTTTTTTTAAATATACATGATTATAATGTGATCTAACATTATAACTGTATTTAATCAGTGGAATATTCTTTCATACATATTTGAAAAGTGGGCAGCCCAAATATGATGGAAGAGTAAATGAGTATGTACATATTTTCCCTTAAGGGAGGACCATGGTCCTACAAAATGTCAATTTATGTTATATCGGTCTTGTACCAAAGAAGAGAAAAAAAAAAATTATAGGCTAGGGACCATTGGAGCCATGAACAGGCCGGGGTCTACAAAGTACGAGTGTTGGTTTTTCTTCATAGCTGCAAACTTCGGTACAGCTCAGGAATCCAGGTTGTAAAAATTGGGAAATACTAATTTGATGATTGAAGGGCCGTTTTATAGGTAGAAGTAATCAATGGTTCAATACTTCGACAAGTATGGCTTCAAGGGTCCACTTTTTTTATTTATTTATTAAATTTATATGGAAGATTAAGGTCTTGTTCATTTCACCGATTAGAATTTTTAATTTTAAGCTTGTACAGTTAAAAATTTTCAAAAAATATCATATTTAATTTTTTCTACTATTGTTAAAAATTCTAAAAAAATATTACATTTCAGCTCGAATTAAAAATTTAAATCTGTAAATCGAACGAGGCTTAAAGGGTCCACTTGTTTTGTGTTAGAGACCCCTATGAGCGACATCTTATACATTTTGTCACGTACTTCTTAGGTGTCACCTTATACACAAAACTATTTTTTTTTCTCCATTATCGTCATCCACTAATCATTAACCATTCCAAACTAAATTCTATTTTATTTTTCGATATAAATTATTTTTTCCCCCTCATTCTGGGGCAAGATTCGTTGGTAGCACAGGGAGTACTGTTTCATAGTTTCTATCCTAGATGTCTTCCTGAATACCAAGCTTGTTTTTTCCTTTCTTTTCTTTTTATTTTTTTCTCTAAGCTTTTATTTTTTTTCCCCCCCTTATTTGTGTTGAATAAGGTTCACAAACTTGAATTACACTTTGAAAAACACAATACCCCATTTATAATCTGCATAAAACACATGTAGTGTCTCTCTAGTCTCACCTTCCTTCTGAAAATGAAATGACCATTTTTTTTTTCCCACAAAGGACCAATAAAATTGGCTTCTTTAGCCATCCCTTGCTTGCTACTATAATGACACTCATTATTGATTCAACAGTTTGATAGACTATAATTGGTGTCTTTTCCTTCACATTATTTTTGGATCTACCTCTCCTTTGTTGTTATTCCATGTCATTATTGGCAATTATTAATTTGCATCTAAGAGATGAATATTGGCATATTGATGCAACTGTTCTAACAACTAGCTTCCTATTTTTTTTCCCACAAAATTATATAAATGGGGTGTTCCTATTCACAATATTAACAAGTTGACTTTTGCGAAAGCGAATGAAATTGAAGTCCATTTCAATGAGTGTCCCCCAATTCTTAAGTAATTATCATCTTGAAACCAAAACCTTGTAAATCCAATGAGCTTTTATCATTCCCTAACGAAAGAATATTAGAACTTAGATCCTCTATCTCTTTCTATCCATATCCTTACACACCTATATAATGATGGATAATACATAACTCACCTAATTTACTTTTATTTTATTAATTTTTAACTTTTCCAAATAATTAAATGCCTTTTTTTTGTGGGACCCCCTAACTTTTTGCGATTGGTAAATTGATCTCTAATTTTTTTTTCTTCAATCGACTCCTTAACGTTTAAAATTCATTGCAATTTTGGTCCAATCGAAAAACACTGTTAGATTTTTAGATGGAATTGACCACGTGCAAATCACGTGATCCGCCAATGAGGGCAATTGATGTCATTTGCCCTTTTATCCAGTCTCAATAATCAACAAAAACAAATAAAAAAACCATTTTCTTAAATAAAAGAAAAAGAAAAAAGAGAGAGAGAACACCTCCCACGAGTTTTTGGTTTTTTAATTTTGATGTACTGTGATTTTAAAAAAACCACCATTTTCTTAATTTTGATTTTGGTCCAAAAATTTTGATTCAGATTCTGTGGTAAAAAAAATTATTTTTCAGTACTGTGATTTTTTGTTTTCACCGAGACAAAAAGGAAAACAAAATGCTATTAGAGTGTTTGTGGTTTGTCACTCGGAGATCTAAAGGAGGAAGAAGATGAATTCATATCTGGTTTTTTTTTTTTGGAATGGATATTGCGTGAGTTTTATTTTTTATTTTTTATTTTTTATCTTTTTAATTATCAATTTGGCTGAATGTACGCCCATTATCCTCATTAGTGTATCACGTGAGGTGCATATGGGCGATTTAATCCGAAAAATTATCAGAGTGTTTAATTGGACCTCAATTGCAACGAATTTTAAACGTTAAGGAACCGATTGTAAAGAAAAATTAGAGATTAATCTGTCAATCACAAAAATTTGAGGGAGGTCTCATGAAAAAAAAAAAAACCTAATTAAATTGATATTTTTCTAGCTACATAACCTTTTAAAAGGCTATCATTTTTTTTTATGAATAATTTAGAATATGTGTGCTGAAATATATATATATATATATATGTATAATTTTAAAAGATCATGAAAATTATTACACACTACCCATTATATATTGCCAGAATGGAAAATGCCATTCGACAAGGATTGTTAGTAAAGAGAAATTAGTTAGCCAGTCGACCTGGGGATCTCTCTTTGGTATATATAAAGATATTCATAGAAAGATATTCATAGCGCAAGCAATATAATATATATATATATATATGTATGTATGTATGTATTTATATTATGGTTAGTGAGAGGAGCTCCCATTCTCTATGACATGCTCGCATCCAAGGGGGCAAGCTGTGACGTGAAGTCCAAAAGATTCGCTTATCAAAAAAACAAAAACTTCAGATAAGGTTCTCATAGTTTTGCTCACACTTATATATAAGCTTTCATTTTTTGACGGCACAACTTTGCCTTATAAAATATATGTTTGTTTTAACCAATCATGTTTGGCAATTCATCCAATGTTAGTTTTCCTTTTAATCTTTTTCCTTTTTTTTTTTTGGGTACAAATATAAAACTCTGCAAAAGCTTAGCAATGAACAGAGGGACGCACGTGTCTTGGCGATGTGGTTTGGCGTGGGGATGGCAGCCCATGTGCAAAGCTAGCTTTGCCAAAACTAAGTGCTACGCTAGCTTATTTATAGGCCTCAAATGGCCAACCTAATCCAGGTGGTTTTTGGCGATTTTTGTGCTACAAAAGTTGCCATAATGCACATAATATAGTTGGAGAATTCTAGTACTAATCATTCCTAATTATTGTTGGATTTACATTATGCTGTAGGCAAAACTAAGCTGGGAAAAAAATAGAATATATATAATCTACCATCCATTTGTGGGGTTAGATGATTCGGCAGGTGAGTTGTTACAAACTCCTTAACGGATTTTGACTTCTATGACCACTCTCTTGCTGTCTTAATCAACCAACACCCTTTGTGGGTTCTAGGTTAGCGTGCAGTTGGGCACCGTAATCCAACATCCGGTTCATCCCGCATCGCCAGTTCTGCATACCAAAAATGGCCCACTTGGAGCTCTCAATTTTGTGGCACGGCTCAACGAAGTAGCCGCGCCGCCCTACCTATTTAAAGTTTGAGAATAAGTCAAGGGCGTTGCGCTCCCGATGCCTCTAATCATTGGCTTTACCTGATAGAACTCGTCCGCGGGCTCCAACTATCATGAGGGAAACTTCGGAGGGAACTAGCTACTAGACGGTTCAATTAGTCTTTCGCCCTTATACCTAAGTTAGACGAATGATTTGCACGTCAGTATACACAAAGGTTGATAGCTGAGAAATTATTCAGTACACACCGAGAGTGTATATGTCTTTGTGTTTATGAGATGCAATTTGTTCAATAAAAAGTTCATATTTAAAATTTTGATCGTTCATAAACTCTATTAAATCGTTTTTTTCTCATAATGTGTTTAATCTCAGTTTTTTTTTTTAATTTTATAAATGATCGACATAAATCTCTTACATCAAATTGAATTGATATAGATAAAATGACTTAAATGTCAACTATTTGTTAAATGAATGACCACGTTAAGTTCAATGACATGTACATCATGAATAATCTTAAAACAAATTTTACTGTTATCCCCAAACTTTGTCACTACTCTTTCACTTTAATCCTTAAATTTTAAATTTTTTCTACACGTCCGGCCTCTAACTTAAAAAAGCTAACAAGATTGGTGTTTCCATTCATCCGCGGCGTCAATTGATGTTGATGTGGCTCTGATTTTTAAGTTGGAATTGAATGGTAAAACCATAAATGTGCCTCCTAATCCCTTTCTTCTTCATTCTTAATCATTTTTATTGAATTTTTTGTGTATTTTTCTTTAATTTTTTTTCCAAGAAATAAACAAATAAATAAAAATATGTTTCGCCAAGAGTAGCATAGATTATACTTTATGGAGGGTGTGTGCTTAACTACTCGCAAATCATCAATCATGGGGTTGGGAGGACGGGACTCAACTTGAAGGTTGCTAGGGAGGGACTCGAAGATTGCCGGAAGGCAGAGTAAGGCGGGGGTGCATGGGGGTTGCGAAACTTGCCAACCTAGAGATTGTCGTGGTGAGAGACACTTTGGGGGCGCATGATCACCGGTGGGGGACCTCCAGATTGGTGTCGGGGAGAAAATGCCAAATTTTAAAAGTTAGGGGACAAAATGAAATATAATCTAAACTTTAGGGCATTTAAAACATTTAATCTTTATGTTAATAGAGACAAATTGGATGGAATTCTGCTTTATTGTTGAGGAACTATTAATTAGAGAAGAAAGGAATGATTTATAAGCAAATTTTGCATATAATATACAATAATGATGGGATGTAATAATTCTTTGATTAATGACGTTCTGGAAGAGCGAAAATTATTATTATTTTTAAATCTTAAAACACTCGAAAAATGTTCGTGGGCAATGAAAATCAATTGGCGCAGACTTATGCAAATTTAAAATCATTAATTAGAGTTGGCAGCTGTCTTATTACCATTAGTATACAATATTAAAAGAAACGACTTTTGACTAGATCAAGCTGCATTTTTTTAAAGGTGGACCAGATCAAGTATTAATAACAAGATTTAGAGCAACAAAAATATTTATTATAGATTTATAATATAAGCTCGCATAAGTATAATTCGTGTATCATACCGTTAAACCACCAACTTCCCACAAATACATGGTCTGTGACAAATTTTTTTAATGAATTAAACATAGCGAGTGCAATGACACTTGTTTAGAATAAAGAATTAAAAACTCTTCAATAAGTTTAAAAATTTAAAAGTAGAGTTTACTTTAGTTTAAAAATTATTTAATTAAAAAGTAAAGTTTAAAAATTAAAAAGTAAACTCTTCAATGACACTCGGTAACGAGTCTATTTTTATTTTAAAAAAGCAAAGTTTTACATAGCTAGCAAACGATTGGGTTGGATAGGAGTGTGAAAGCACTACTTATTATCAGACATCCAATCGCTTTTAAATTTATAATTATTTCATTTAAAAGAAACGTGACTTTCTTCTTATTTAAATTAATAAAACTGTTTATTCTTCTTCTTGTTTTTTTTTTTTTTTTGATAAAAATAAAAGTGCAAAAAACTTTAAGAATAGATTATAAATTAACATGTACTTTAAATATCTTCATGAATCTTGAATTAGGTGTTGTGATTGCAGATCATATGAATATGTGTGCTAATATGTAAATAGGTTTTCTTCAGGCTAATTTCAGCGTATAATTCGGTTATTTCTTGTTAATCCTTTCAGCAAAGTTTTAGTTGATGAATCTACTTATAATATTCCAGAAGTTTAACGTGGACATTAATATGAAAACGTCAAGTCTATTGACTAAATCAATAACATTACGAAATTTATATTGATCAAGACTTTTCTTTTCCCTTTTCCCTCGTAAACTTTTTAGTTACGTGGGAAATCAGAAATCAAACATTTTAGTGGTCACGCCGCCAAATGAAAGCAAAGTCTAACTCTTGCATTAAAAATATAAATAAATAACATGCAAAACTCAACCCACTCGGAAAGTCGGATTACAATGGAAGCAATGGCCGACCGAGTCAACTCGGGTTTCCGAGCCCATTGACAAATGAAAACTTCATGCATTTTGATGCGCCAACAGTTGGCTTTGACCACATGCAACAAAAATTGTGTGTGTGTTTTTTTTTTCCATTTTTATTTCAAGAAAGAGAACACCAATGAACCATGCTTTTTTAAGGGGTTGTTTAGTTAGAAGATTTGTACCCCGATTCGAATCATGGTTTATAGTTCGCTATAATATTTTATCTCATAAAAATACACGTAAATTAAAAATGATTCTAATCTCATAATTCTAATCCATGAACCAAACGTCTCTTAAGTTATATTAAATCGTCAAGCTATATTCCAATATTTTCCAACTTTGATGGATTGGTTTTCTTTTAAAAAAAAAAAAAATTTTATCCTAACACAAAATTCTCTTATTTTAAGCTTCACATTAGTTGAATATTTAAAAAAGGGATTTTGTTTACAATTTTATCGGAATTTTTGCAACTTTGAATAAAAAAAAAAAGAAATGAAAATGAATAACACATGCGTTACTGTGCTTAACGGTGACGTATAAGAACTGAGAAGAGAGTCCTGAGTCCCAGATGAGATCGCAGATTGGCACCTGATTTTAAAGCTGAAAATGATGCAAAGGTTAAAAAGATAAATGAATTAGAAAAAAGATAAAAAGGGAATTGCAATAATTGGAGAGGGTACATGTGCAAAAGTGGGTTATGGGAGCTGTACGCTGAGTCATGGGCATCTGATGGCTCAGAGTTCTCTCTTCCAGCTCGACCCCACTTCCATCAGCCTTTGCAAAAGTTATTCCCATTAAACAATTAATATTGCATTATAATAAACAAAAATATTACTTATTTAACAAAACATCTTTACTTAATTTATAAAACATTACTTTTGCTCTTTTGCTTTGCATCTACTCCCGGTGCTTAGGAGAACGTTACCAATCAACTTTTTTTTTTTCTCATTATTAATTTGTTCTCCTTATAATGGTCAGATATCAACTTCAAAAGAAGCAAAACTAAATACAAAAAAAAGTAAAGAGAAGAACTATAAAAAAGCCGAAGCCTTAAATATTGGGCCTGTTCATTTCGCTGATTCGAGTTTATAATTTGAGTTGAGATGTGATTTTGTGTGAGAGTTTTTTACTGTAGCAAAAAAGTTAGATGTGACTGTTTCTGAGAGCTTTTTACTGTAGTAAAACTCGAATTCTAAACTCGAATCGGCGAAATGAACGAGGCTAAATTGATTTCCCAATCTCCCAATCCTTTTCCACATTTCACTATAGTAATTTATAGTAATATTAGAGCACATGTGAATTATATTTTGTCGTTTATCTTGACCAAATCATATGCATCGAAATGAAACTTGTAATGGGATAAAAGGAAAAAAAAAAAAAAAAAAAGACTGTTAAAAGATAATGAAACCATAATCTAACTAAGTACGTTTTTAGCATCTCGTGATCTCCCATATTCTGATTCATATTGTTTCGACTTTCAATTCGTGAGACTGGTGTAGTATTTGTTTGTTATACCCGGATATGACAAAAATACAATATTGCAACATACAAATGATGAAAGTATGGATGTTTTTGAGTTTTGGGACATGACCGTTTGGTACCTAGATTCATTTCTTGATTCGAATCATGGTTCGTGATTCACTATAATATTTTCTCTCACAAAAAATACACGTAAATAAAAAATGATTCTAATCACATGATTTGAATCCATGAACCAAACACAGATTTGAGGTACCTTGGTTTTCTCATGGACCAAACAGTTATCTATTTGCGTTATAAATGTCAAGTTCAAAAGCCAATACATATAAACTGTGCTAACTTTGTCACGTCCTTGTGTGCTTCAAATTAATCAGAGCAAACACATGGAACATGGGACATACATGCAGCATGATTAGGGATTTTTTTTTTTTTTGGGCATCTAGGAATTTGGATTTGTTTTCATTCCAGTCTTAGCCGTACTTTAAAATTTTCCTATTTCGGTAACTATTGACCCATTTAGGAAATGTGTTTAATTCCATTGCACATTTGCACTACTAGGAAATATTCTTTCTTTTTTTTTTTTTTTTTTTTTTTCTCTTAGGAAATTTTTTTTTTTTTTTTTTTTTTTTTTTTTTTTTTTTTTCAAATTCTCCCTCGCGTGACCTCCAAAATGATCATTTTATTTAGTGGGATTTTTCTTACACACACCACATGCACAAACCAAATGTGACAGACAGAGAACAGCTCACAATATATATATATATATATATATATGCACATTTGTATGTTTTATATATGTCCATAGAGAAACGTTTAGGAAGTGTATCTCTGTATTTGTAATGTAGTAGTTGTTATCATGGTATTTAATTTTCTAGCTAGTGACTCTTACGCACGTAGTTGGATGTCTCAAACAAACAGTCAAAAACTGTAATATTGACAACAATGGCATGCATATAATTGAAAATGCTGGGCCTAGGTTTTCTCTGTCCTGGTCCCTTTTAGCTGCGATTATAGCTCTTTTACGTCGTTTTCCACAAACAAAGTAGGTGTATTTAATGAATGCTTGGCGAGCATCAAAGGAAAGCCATGTGGTTTTGAAAATTACAGGGATTAATGGGGAAGAAAATATATCCTCTTTACATCATTATTATGTAATGCCAATGGGGATGTGTGTATATGTATGTATATGTATGTGTGTGTATGCGTGTGCGTGTGTATATATATATATATGTATATATAATGATATAACGATCAGGGCTGAGGAAGTTTTGCTGGAGTGGTAGCCTTTTTTATGGGAATAATGGGTTTTTTCCAATATATGTCATGATTACTATTTGAAATTTTTGATAGAAGGATTGCGTGGCTCATCTCTTTTACGTTTTACCTGCGCCCCTCTGGAACATGCGTGGGATTAGGGCCAGAATCATGACTTAGAAAATAGGAATTGGAAGATAGTGGTGTTGGTTGTACACATATATGCAAATATTATATATATATATATATTTATATAACTAGACACAGACATGTATATACATACATATGTACCTGTGGTCTCAATACTGGTGTATCGTCATGTACTACTTTTTTTTATCATTTCTCCTACCAAAGGCCTGGACCACGCCAAACCAACCGGCCCTCTCCACACAGAAAGCCCGGTCCAAATTAAAACTTGACTGGAAAATCCTCATTTATCTCTTTGTACCTAACAGTTAGGCATGGTTGAGTTGAGAGATTCAATGTTTGTAAGAAGAAATGCTTTTTTCTTTTTGATCAGGGGAAGAATGAATACTTGTTGACATAACGGACGCGTTTTGAATTCGTTCTAAAATAATTATAGTCTTGTTCATTTCACCGATTCGAGTTTTCAGTTTTAAGTTTCTACAGTAAAAAGCTCTCAGAAAATGTTACATCTAACTTTTTCTACTACAGTGAAAAGCTCTCAGAAAATATCACATCTTAATTCGAATTAAAAACTCGAATTTACGAAGTGAACGAGGCCTATGTTTTTTGTATGAATATGAAAATGAAAACGTTTTCAATCTCAGGTAGAAATCATTTATGAAAATGTGTTTTAGTAGTTTTATTGAGAGATTGTTTTCAGTATAAGAAAAAACTGAAACTCCGTTTGATTATACATTTTTGAAAACATCTAATAGTATTTTAAATAATATATTAAATAATTAATAAAATCTTAAATCAGTTATGAAAATAAGGAGGAGAAAATAGTATAAATCCCAAATCTCAAATCAATAATATATTAAATAATACATTATGTTGAAGGAAAGAGGGAGGAAAAAATGAAAATAAGAGGTTGAAAATAATTTTTAGTCGTTTTCAGACGCGTACTTAAAAAAACGTTTTTATTTCTGTTTTTTATTCAGGTTTCGTTCATTTCACCGGTTCGAATTTAAAATTTGAGTTTTGCTACAGTAAAAAAACTCTAAAAAACAGTCACATCTAACTTTTTTGCTGTAGTAAGGCTCCCATTTTAGGCGTACCTAAAAAAACGTTTTCATTTCTGTTCTTTATTCAGGTTCCGTTCAGTTCACCGATTTGAATTTAAAATTTAAGTTTTGCTACAGTAAAAAACTCTAAAAAATAGTCACATCTAACTTTTTTACTGCAGTAAAAAATTTTCACATAAAGTCACATCGCAACTCCAATTAAAAATTCGAATTAACGAACTAAACGGATCTTCAATCTTCCTCCAAACAACATTTTGTGCTTATTTTTATTTTTTTCTCCTCAGAAAATATGAAAATCGTTTCCATAAACATTTCTAAACACGCACAATAAGTAAACTCTGTTGTAGAATAGTTATTGACTGTACAGTTTAAATATGATCAGTTTATATCAAGAATAGAAATCGAAATAAATAAGTACTTGAAAAAAATTTGCTCATTCAACGCATTCTGATTATATATCTTTTTTTTCTTTTGTTTTTTTTGGGTGTATGCTAATGTCTTTAGGTAAAGCAACTAAGTAGTCATTTATAAGAATAGTACAATTTTTTTTTTTTCTTTTTTGAAAGCAAGAATAGTACAATTTGATTTATCAATTACCAATATCAAACTGATCACATTGAATTACACAAAACCAACTCTGAAATATTAACAATATAAGGTAGGATTGCGATTTCCTCACCTCTTATTCAAATCAATCAGAAGCGCTTTCCAATTAGGAGCATTTCTTCTTTTTTGCAATCCTCTAGTTTCTACTTCTTTACTCCTTAACTTTCTTCTTTGTCAAAAACATTTGACGCCTTATTTAACAAGTCTAACTTATCCATATGAGACTCTATAAACCATTGCATCCCATTAAGGATGATCGCTTAAGGCTTCCCTAATAACATTTACAATGGTGGGATGTTCTCATAGCCGCCTGGGGTGGAGTGCCACTTATTCCTTCAGAGTTACTCTCCAACTGTGTTACTGACGGCTTCCCATATTGATAAAAAATAAATGTCACAAAAATAAGTCAGGCCTTTTATCGAACATGTGGTGTTCACTAATGCAATAATAGAATTCACACCAAGAACACAAAACAAACAATCTAGAGCACGAAACAAAAACATAAAACAAACACAGATACCGCACGGTGAAGAGTGAAGAGTGCCGGGAGGAATGGCCGGAGTAAAGAGGTTACCTTCACGGTGAGGAGTTGTCTGACTTTGCCGGAGTTAGTGGGTTGCTTTTGGGACCAGAGAGATGGCGGAAGCATGGACAAGTGGCCGGAGAACCGGTGGATTCCGACAATGTTACTGGCAAAAGGCAAGGTTTTTTTTTTTGTTGGTTTTGGGTGGATTTCGGTCGTTTGAAGGATAAGGGTGTTGGTTTCTCAAACCGGATTTTAAAAAAAAATTGTGCGGAAGCGTGGTATCTATCAAATCACATAAATTAAAATTTAATGCAATCATTATTTCATGCTAATTTAACTACAAAGATATTAAAGAAAGAAATGAGGATTTGACCGTCGTTCGATTAGGATGAAAACCTTAAACTCCTCCAACACCGTCTTGAGCTCTTAAATTCTAAAAACACCACGGTTCTTTCTCAATGTATCTCCGGATTAACGTGAACTCGAACGTGTGGGCGTTCTAATGGGTTTCTCAACACATGAGATGGATGAATAGGGAAACCACCTATAGTTATCACTCACTTTTCTCAAAAGTATGTGATGGCACTCAAAAATTTTATTTGGTTTTTCTTTTGTTCTCCCGTTTTTCCTTTTCTCAAAAAAAAACTTTTTGTTTCTCTCTGTGCGGCAAAACCTTTTCGTTTTTCTTTCTCAAGGAAAAACTGTCACCACCGAAGACACAATTCTTCTGTGTCTATTATCTTTTAAATGTTCACCCATATATCCAACTGTGAGGAAACGTGCAACAACACGTTTCCTCCCACTCTTTCATCATTTTTGTTAATGAGGAAACATGCTGCTGCACGTTTCCTCATATATATATATATAAAATTTCTCATTTCATTGATAATCAACAAAATATTTACATCTTATTTGATTTATGGGCATATATCCCAACAATGGGGACAAATGAGAAGGAAGTTACTGGGTTGCTTTTGGGACCGAAGAGACGGCGGAAGCGCGGACAAGTGGCCAGGGGCCGGAGAACCGGTGGATTCCAATGATGTTTGCGGCGACAATGTTTTTTTGTTTTTTTTGTTTTGTTTTGGGGGGCTCTCGATCGTTTGAAGGAGAATAGGACGAAGGAGAAGCAAGTTTTTAAGGGATTTCTTACTTTTTTGTTTTAAAAATATTTTCACATTTGTCTTCTCAAATCCTCTCTTCTGAAGGCTTTTTTTGTTTAAAAAATTAGGGGTAATTTTGTAATTTAACTTAAATTTTGAAAGAAAATAAATAAAAACAAAATAATTTTTATAAAAATTCTATTAATTAAGTGGTGTGTCATTTGAAGGTCATTGGCTTAAAAAATCCGATCAGTTTATATCAAGAATAGAAATCAAAATAAATAAGTACTTGAAAAAAATTTGCTCATTTAGCGCATTCTGATTATATATATATTTTTCTCTTTTTTTTTTGGGTGTATCCTAATGTCTTTAGGTAAAGCAACTAAGTAGTCATTTATAAGAATAGTACATTTTTTTTTTTTTTTTAAAGCAAGAATAGTACAATTTGATTTATCAATTACCAATATCAAACTGATCACATTGAATTACACAAAACCAACTCTGAAAAATTAACAATATAAGGTAGGATTGAGATTTCCTCACCTCTTCTTCAAATCAATCAGAAGCGCTTTCCAATTAGGAGCATTTCTTCTTTTTTGCAATCCTCTAGTTTCTACTTCTTTACTCTCATTATGGTAGTATGGCTAACAATATTGACGTTCTGTTTTTCTGATTTTTATACCACCCCGTCACATTAAATTCATTTTATCTATTGAAATTTAATATGACGGTTTAAAATTGTGTCGATAAAATGTAAAAATCATGACTTAATCACTCCCAAGGTAGCAGCTTGGAGCGACACCGAATGCCTGGCGTCCCCAATGTGAATATTGTGTTCCCCCATCGGAAGCCTTCTGATTCCAGACCTGTCCACCACGCTCAAGTACTTGCAAACATGAATACTAATTCTGACTCGCTGCTGTGACCCGGCGGCCACTCGGACCTTCTGGAAGGCCACAAGCTGTTTGAGTGGGGCCCAGTGGCCATTCTCCGTAGGTGGGGTCGAGAACACGAGCAGGGTGTGGGACCCATCTCGGGACCCCACGTTTTTTACGTCCACGTGGAGTCCCAGCGAGAGCCTGTTGCACCTGGTGTGGGTCACCCTGATTGCCTTGTTTGAAATGGTGGATGTGTTTTGGGCCTTGCGATGGCCGTCGATGGGGACTGAGAACACTGTTGGGGCCTCGGCTATGGAGTGAACGAATTTGGAGTAGCTGAGCCCGTAGCCGAATGGGTACACTACTGGGCCTTTGTAGAAACGGTAAGTCCTTCCTGGGTAGTTCTTCGATGGGCTTGATCTCATGTCCATGGCTGTCATTGGCAGATTGGAAATGTAGTCTTGTGGGTACCATGTCATTGGTAGCTTTCCACCTGAATATTACAATCAAATAATATTTGTCTTATGTTAGAGGAAATTACATTGTATGCCATCAAAATACAAAAGCTTTACATTTGTGCCGTTGAAGTTCGATAGATTATATTTTTTCAGGTGAATTGAATGGCATAGATTATTAGACGTTTGGTTCATGGATTAGAACTATGTGATTAGAACTATTTTCGATTTACGTGTATTTTTTGTGAGAGAAAATACTGTAGCGAACCACGAACCATGATTCGAATCAGGGAACGAATCTAAGTTCCAAAATCTTATGCAACTGGTGGACTATTTTTTCATGGCACTTTTCTGTATATGACGAACATTTTTAACTTTATCATAAAAGCATGTAACACAAGGAAATTTGATGAAAATATTGGGAGATTTTTTTTTTTTTTTTTTTTGAAACGACAATATTGGGATTGTAATATAGTTTTTAAAAATTTATGCAAAAGTTATAAATCAAAAGAAATTGTTATGGGCTATGATTGGGCCTGCTTTTGGGCTCAGAAGCTAACCTGGGTTACTCTTTCCAAACAAGACATCAGCAACGGCTGCCCCTCCGGCTTGGCCCGGATAACCAGCCCATAAAATGCCACTGATACGTCTGTCGTTTTTGGCGAACGACACGTCAATTGGGCCTCCAGACATCAAGACCAGTATGATTGGGCCTTTGGATGCTGCAGCGACCTTGGAAACGAGCTCTTGCTGGCGTCCAGGTAGAAGTAGTCCGGCTCGGTCTCTGAACTCGGCTTCGATGGACTGGTCCAGGCCCATAACCAATACCGTGGCGTCCGCTTGACGGGCCGCATCAATAGCGGCATTGAAAAGCTGGTCTCCTTTGCAATCGACGTCAGCACAACCTTGCTGGTGGATTGTTCTTGTATATCTTGATATCCCTTGCAGGGGAGTTGTGTAGGCGCATGCAACACCTATGGTCCCACACAAAAAATAAAAATAAAATGGGTCAAATGTCCACTAATCAATAAGAAAATTTTATAGACGCCTGAAGTATTATGTATACTGCTAGGTAACTGTTACAATGTTAAAAGAAGAGAGTTAAAAAAAGTCTCTCTCTCTAACTCAGCTCTTTAATTTTGTCTCATCCTCTTAGAATCCTGTTTTTCTTGAGTTCAGATCTAAATAGTAAGAGTGGGCACAAATCTTATGGTGCATGCATGTTTTTAAACATTATGCAACAAAAGACAAAAGACAATGCGCAAGAGACTACTCTTATCCTTTTAATTTTGAGTTTTTAATAGTTATCCTATTTAGTCTCTAGAGCTATTATAGTGCATGTTTCTAAACATTATGCAATAAATTAAAAAAAAATTTAAACTCGAGTTATAACTTTATTCAAATTCATATTTTTTTTGTAAAATTTGAATTTGAACTCGAATTTGGGGCTAAATTTGAGTTCAAGTTTTCTCTTCAACTCGAGTTCATAAACTCGAACTCAAGTTAATTAACAGTATTTTTAATATTTTTAAAAATACAATAACTTTTTCGTTTTAATTCTGATTGAGATTATTTTTTTTCTATGCATTCACAACAAAAAGACGAATAAAACCCCACCTATATACCCTATTAAAATTTTTCATCACCATTAAATTTTTATTAAAATACTATCTAAATATAAATTTAAGTTTTGACCCACCCAAACACAAACTCAAATAGATTTTCAATTTAAATCATAACTCAAATGTGCACATCCAAATACAAACTCAAGTTATAACTCAAACTCAACTTAAGATCATTACTTAAATTACCTTAACTCAAAAATGCAAAAGAACAACCTCTTAATATGTACGAATCTAATGGTTTAAAACAAAACACTATCAATAAGATTACTTTTTCTTTTTTATCTAGTGTGAAATTCTTCGTCTTATTCATAAAAATGTGATGCGGGTGTCAACATAATTCTGCATAAAACATAGTTAAGAGTTCGACACTGTTTGAGGGCACATATTTACTTGAGCATCTAGTTCTGAAGGCAGTGTGAACATACATACCAGCATAGTTTCCGATCATAGTGACATTCGCATCAGAATTAGGGCCAATGACAGCGACAGTGCGGTGGCGGCGGGCGGATAGAGGCAGTGAAGGGCCTTGATTCTTGAGAAGCACAATGCCCTGTATGGCTGCCTCATGGGCCAGCTCTTGGTGAGCAGGGGTGCACACATCCTTGGAGCCTAAATTCCCATATGGCTGCGCCGATGGTTCTCCATCAAACATCCCAAGCCTCATTTGGACAGTTAGTGTATTGCTCAATGCATTGCTGATATCAACCTCGTTCAACAACCCCCTTTTGACTGCATTCTCTGAGTGCACCGCCAGAAAAGGCCCACAATCCAAATCCAAACCTGAAAATATGTCAACATAAACCAATTAATTAGTGTGCATTCAAAGGATTAGCAAAACCAATTAAAGTTCTCATGGGACATTAATTAGTGGTAATCAGGTTGTATACCACTTTGAAGACTGTTTATTTTTTTTTTATACAACACGGAATTAAATCCATAATACTCCACTCAAACCCCAACTGTCACTAGACCAAGAGATTACTGAAGACTAGTTATTTATACGTATCAATTTGATGTAAAAACTTCAAAAAAAAAAAAAAAACCAAAAGTAACATGCTTGAAATTCAAGGGTGATATTTCTCTAATTCACCTCATTAATTAATTAATTAGTTGACAATACTTATTAAAACTTGATTTTATCATAAGACGCCCTCGAGTTAAGAAAAAAAAAAGATTTACGTGAGTACACAATTAGGCAAAATAATGACCTGCTTTAATAGCGTCAGCAGCTGCCTCTTCAGGTGTTGTGGTGTAATGCTGGGTATCGTAGAAAACCCCAACCGAGTCACAATCCGACACAATATACCTATTCATCCACCAATAACAAGTTAAACGACAAAACTCCACCATTTTGTTTGACAATATATACACTAGACTATATCGGATAGCCATATTACCCATCAAGACGCCATTTGCCACGTACAGTTTTCTTGAGGAGATTAGGGTCGGCACAAGTGGGGACACCATTGACCTGATTGTAGGAGCACATCACACTCGCTACCTTTCCTTCCTTCACACACATCCTGAATGGCACATCGAATGTGTCCTCTATGTCCTGCTTGCTAACCTGCCAGGGTCGCACTCACGTCAGATGTGTGATTTTTAGCAACTTTTGTATTATAATTATTATTTTTTTTAGAGTTCGTTTGGTGTGAGAATTCAAAATAAGGTGATTCTAATCATGATTTTAGAATCAGAATCATGATTTATGATTTTAAGTTCAAATCATGATTCAGAATCAGGAGTTTGAATCATCTTGAATCAAGAGGGGGTGATTTTAGAATCATGAGTGATTCTGATTTAAAACATCATATCAAATTTTAAATCATGATTTAAAATCATCTAAACCAAACACGAATTTAGAATCACTATAAATAAATATTAATTTTAAATTAAAATCTAAAATTATAATTCTGAATTCATCTATAAAACGAACCTCAGTGATCATCATATGGGCTGTTCAGAAGGCTTTTTTTTTTCTTTGTTTTGCAGCCATATATGTTGTCTAATCTAGTCATGTTAAATACTGCTTAATTTTGTTGTTTGGCATCTTCTTGTTTGGATAAGGTATTAGTGCAAAAATCAATGCACGACCCCACACAAAAGCACGGGGATAACCCATTATGAGACTTTCAGACCTAAGATTCTCTTACATTAATTAAATGCGCGGCTCATATCCTATTTTTTCTTTTGTATTTTTTTTTAAATGAATCAATTTTCGCTTCCGTTCAATATTTTTATTATTTTGTGAAATTCGATGCTTAAATCTGAAGCAACACGATACAAGAACAACAGCTTATTTTCTGTCGTCTCCTCAAAGCAACGCATCTATTTTTGTCATCAACGGTATTAATATTTTAAGAGCGTATATTATCGTTCATAAACTATACAAACTACTACATATCTGTACGTATAAGTACTACATTACAATGTCTAGTTTAACTTGGAAAATATTAGTTAAGTCTCCGTGATGTCCATGCATCACACTAGTATTTGTTTAGTTCACTGATTTGAGTTTTTAATTCGAATTGAGATGTGATTTTATGTGAAAACTTTTTACTATAATAAAAAAGTTAGATGTGACTGTTTCTGAGAGTTTTTTACTGTAATAAAATTTAAATCGATAAAATGAATGAGGCTTTAATTATTAAAATTATATCTTTTTTTAGAGTTCGTTTGGTGTGAGAATTCAAAATAAGGTGATTCTAATCATGATTTTAGAATCAGAATCATGATTTATGATTTTAAGTTCAAATCATGATTCAGAATCAGGAGTTTGAATCATCTTGAATCAAGAGGAGGTGATTTTAAAATCATGAGTGATTTTAATTTAAAACATCATATCATATTCTAAATCATGATTTAAAATCATCTAAACCAAATACGAATTCAGAATCACTATAAATAAATATTAATTTTAAATTAAAATCTAAAATTATAATTCTGAATTCATCTATAAAACGAACCTCAATGATCATCATATGGGCTGTTCAGAAGGCTTTTTTTCTCTCTTTGTTTTGCAGCCATATATGTTGTCTAATCTAGTCATGTTAAATACTGCTTAATTTTGTTGTTTGGCATCTTCTTGTTTGGATAAGGTATTAGTGCAAAAATCAATGCACGACCCCACACAAAAGCACGGGGATAACCCATTATGAGACTTTCAGACCTAAGATTCTCTTACATTAATTAAATGCGCGGCTCATATCCTATTTTTTCTTTTGTATTTTTTTTTAAATGAATCAATTTTCGCTTCCGTTCAATATTTTTATTATTTTGTGAAATTCGATGCTTAAATCTGAAGCAACACGATACAAGAACAACAGCTTATTTTCTGTCGTCTCCTCAAAGCAACGCATCTATTTTTGTCATCAACGGTATTAATATTTTAAGAGCGTATATTATCGTTCATAAACTATACAAACTACTACATATCTGTACGTATAAGGACTACATTACAATGTCTAGTTTAACTTGGAAAATATTAGTTAAGTCTCCGTGATGTCCATGCATCACACTAGTATTTATTTAGTTCACTGATTTGAATTTTTAATTCGAATTGAGATGTGATTTTATGTGAAAACTTTTTACTATAATAAAAAAATTAGATGTGACTGTTTCTGAGAGTTTTTTACTGTAATAAAATTTAAATCGATAAAATAAATGAGGCTTTAATTATTAGAATTATATCATATATTTTGTTGCTATCCATTATGTCTTTTCAAACTCGAGAGTACGTTATTTTGCCATTAATTTTCAAAGGTAGATCACCTACTCATAATAATAAAAATCTAGCACAAATTAAACTAGCTGTAACACACCTTCTATCATGACTCTGATAATTAATAATCGGACAGAGACTAATGAATCAAATTCACGTGAACTAGTACCTTATATTATACTACAACAAATACAACATTTTTAAATAATAAATAATAATTATAAATGATATAGAATCATATATCATAGATACACAGATATATATAGTACCTTAGCGTTAAAATGAAATCTATCAACTCCATTCCAGTTATCGAGGTCATAAGCAGTGAAATGCTTGCAACAAGCGGCAACCTTCAACCGGTTACCGTCGTTTCCCTGTAGCCCCTTGACATAGCTAGCGGCGTATGTGCCGACGACGACCGGATCCTCACCGGGAGTCTCCTGTCCCCGGCCCCACCTTGGGTCTCTGAATATATTTACATTTGGGCTCCAGTAGGTGAGGCCAGCCACGCCCCCATTATACATTGCTCTTGCCTCGTCTGACACTACCTGCGCCCACAAAAACAGAACAACACCGCTTGCATTGTGTATTTTAAAAGACGTTTGGTTCATAAATTAAAATTATGTGATTAAAATTATTTTTAATTTATATGTATTTTTTATGAGAGAAAATATTATAACGAATTATGAATCATAATTCAAATTATAGTTTAAATTTTCCAACTAAACATTCCCTTCAAAATTTAAGGATAGTTCCTCAAAAATAAATAAATAAATAATAAAATCAAAAATTAAAAATTAAGGCTGGTCCTACTAATTTGCGCAACTTTCCTACACTTTGGGTGTTTGAACCAATCACGTTTTGTTTCGTGTTTGAAAACTTTACCAAACAACTTGGCTTAAGGGAGAAAAAAAAAAAAAAAAGACTATAAAGTAAGTTCTTTTAACGTGTTATCATAATTCATCCCCATCTTATCTTAATTCAGAGAATTCTACACTAGCGTTTTAAAATAATTTGTTTTATAGTTAGTACGATATTTTTTTTTCTTGTTGGAATATATCGTTAATTATGATTTAACTTTTAGAAACGCATGATATCAGTTGAGAATATCTACATAAATTTTTTTTTTTTAATTAAAATCACAATAGAACTACAACTTATACTACGAGTAAGAATTAATGAATCCGAATTATATACAATAAAATGAATTAAATAAAGCAGCTTATTGATCCGAGAGATCTTTCTTTCTAAAATAATAATAATAATAATAATAATAACAATAATTAATAATAATAATAAAAGAGTACGCGTGGGTGGTGGGTGCGTTTTTGTTGGCAAATATTATGAAGTGACCCCAACAAAACATATAAATCACAACAATACACATACCACGATCACATTTTATTTTTTTTTATTCTTAATTTTTCGGATTTTATCTTTGCATGATTTTGTCAAATAGCATAATGTACTGTAAGGAGCTTATTAAGCTCATGAATTAAAAAGCAGATTAATTAAATCCATCAAAATGGGGGTTTTTCACTTTACGTATAAAAACAAACATAACGCGACCAAAAAGCTGATCCCGACGGAATTTAAATTACACAATTAAAACATTTAAACGAATTAATACGAATTGGAAAAAAAAAAAAATTTCTTACCCGTCCGATCGCTTCCCACAATGAGGCATTGAAAGAAGCAGCGGTGGTGATGACTTGAGGGAAGCTAGTGGCCCCAGGGAAGTCCCCACCAAACTTGGAACCGGGCCCCACATTGGAGACCCCATGAAGAGCCTCCGACCACCACTCGTAACCTTTGATTCCCAGCCTAGTCACAGCCGCCGCATTGTTGACCAAAAGCCTCACCTTCTCTTGCAATGCCAGTCGTCCGATCAAGTCCTTCACTCTCTCCTGTATTGGCAATGACGTCCGGCAAAACGGCAATCCTCTCGTCGTTTTGTCGGTCGGATCACAAGCGAATGGCTCTCTACTGGCTGAGGAGCTTGGAACACTGAAAAAGAAGAGAAGAAGAAAAAATACCATAGCTTTGGACAAAGGTATTGTAATTATGGAAGCCATTTTGCCAAATAAATTTTTTTTTTCTTTGTTGAGGAGTGGAATGGAAGTTAAGTGAAGCGAGAGTGTAGTGTGTGTAAATATATATATATATATATATATATAGCCGAAAATTTGCTGTGCTGGAATTGGTATTGTGATGATGTAAGATTTATAACCATTTTGGTGATTGGACGTCCATGATGTTCTTTAACTGTTTCCTAAAAAAAAAAAAAAAAGTAAAAAGGAGAGAGAAAAAAGCGTTTAGTAGTGGTTTTGTGGAATACCATACCACTAAGTTAGTGGTTAGTCTTAACAAATTTCAATTATTGGATTTACCTGCCGTTTCCAATGGGAAAAAGAATAAAGATTGCAATATCCAAAAAAAAAAAAAAAAAAATTTGAAATTGGAATGAGGAAGAGGACTTTATCGTGTGACTAAATATCTTTTCATTGGTTGAAGAATTGGTTGAGCCGTTGAGGGGCATTAGTATCGCGCTTTCCAAGGAGAGGCTGTGACTCACAAGCTGTAATCAGGTGAGGTTAAGGTCTCGTTCACTTCGCAGATTTGAGTTTTTGATTCGAGCTGAGATGTGACATTTTCTGAGAACTTTTCACTGTAGCAAAAAATTTTGATGTGACATTTTTTGAGAGCTTTTTACTGTAGAAACCTAAAACTAAAAACTCAAATCGGTGAAATGAACGAGGCCTAAGAGTTATATCATTTTCTGACCGTTTAGTTATTGATTCGAGTGTAGATGCAATTTTATATGAAAATTTTTTATTATAATAAAAAAATTAAATGTGATTATTTATGAAAGCATTTCACTATTATAAAAATTTAAATCGGTGAAATGAACATTACCGTATTTTTCCTTTGTTGGAAATTTGTAAATTTTTTTGTCAAATTTTCCTTGTAAAGCATTATTGGTGCATTACGATCAAGGAGAGAATCAGGTTGTCTAGACACCAAGGAAAGCAACTTGTTCATGAATCATGATTACTGTACGAGTCAAATCACCTACCAGGCTACCACTTGGTTGTGTCTCGTACACAAATGATAAAATTGAACTATATAAGACGCCAATAGAGCTTAACACCGTTCACGGATAGAAAAATGAATTCCGTAGTATTGGACTTCACTGATAGTGACCTTATTTAATAGAATTGAGAACCAATGAGGGACGCTTTGACACATTCACATTTTTCTATAGAGTCTGTCCCATATATTAGGTATGTAAAATCAGATGTATATGAAGAAGCACTTAAAATTTCTCACTTCAATTGTTAACAACACTACAACATGGTTGATTTGTTTGCGTTTTGGGGGGAAAATGATTTTAGACATTGTTCACTTCGCAGATTTAAATTTTCAATTCGAGTTAAAATGTGATATTTTCTGAGAGCTTTACACTATAACAGAAAAAGTTAAATGTGACATTTTCTGAGAACTTTTTACTATAAAAACTTAA
This sequence comes from Morus notabilis, assembly GCF_000414095.1. Lineage (NCBI taxonomy): Eukaryota > Viridiplantae > Streptophyta > Magnoliopsida > Rosales > Moraceae > Morus > Morus notabilis. The sequence goes on along the minus strand of NW_010356914.1, from coordinate 277,424 downwards.
AATTGAAAACTCGAATCGGTGAAATGAACAAGACCTCAGTTCCTTATAATAATTTACTAGGCACTGAACAAACATTTAAAAGAAAAAATACTTTAAAAAAATGTTCCACGCAAAGCCGTTCCTTTAAGATGAATAAATCCATTTTACCTATATATATATATAAGAGACTAATTAATCCGCTTCAAAAAGCATACCGAATTTATCGACTTATGACCGTAAATTTCATGGAAGATTTTGAAGGAATGCTTGTATGTGGCTTGACTTGGAAGGGAGGTCACCAAGGGAACCAAACTTCCAGCACTTGCTAAATTCTATTGCTGGACAGTGAAATCAGATGTGATTCTTTTACTTTTGTATCATCAAGCAATAGAAATTATTAAAAAAAAAAAATTACTTCTAAAGAAAAACTACAAGAATATTTTAATCAACCACAAAAAAAAAATATATTCGTTTGGTACAAGGATTCAAATCAAGGTAATTCTAATCATGATTCTGAAATCAAAACTATGATTCATGATTTTGGGTTCAAATCATGATTCAGAATCAGAAATTTGAATCACCTTAAATCAAGAGGGGGTAGTTTAGAATCACGAGTGATTTTGATTTAAAGCATCACATCAGATTCTGAATCATGATTCAGAATCATCTAAACTAAACACTGATTTAAAATCATGACTTAAAATCACTGTAAATAAATACTGATTGTGAATCAAGTTTTAAAAGGATCTATCTACCAACCGAATCCTTACCTTTGGGTCCATAGGTATATGGGGAATCTCGTCATCGGTAAACACACCAGAGTTCAGACAATCTACTAGTCTCGTTCACTTCGCAGATTTGAGTTTTCAATTCGAGCTGAGATGTGGCATTTTATGAGAACTTTTCACTGTAGCAAAAAAAGTTAGATGTGACATTTTTTGAGAGCTTTTTACTGTAGAAACTTAGAATTGAAAACTCGAATCGGTAAAATGAACGAGGCCTATATTGAGGGAAGTCTTGAAACTGACTTCAGGAACTCGTGCTTCTGAATAGGACTAAACTTTATATGCATCCAAATATTCATCGTTTCACTGTCCAATGACTACATTGGTTGGTCAATTTCAATATAGATTTCATGCACTAATCCAAGGAATGACGCATAGCTTGTTCCATTTGTTTTAGAATTTTCAATCTTAATCAGTCGTTAAATACTTAATTTTTTTAATTTGTCTTAATTAATCAATCATAATTAATTGTTCATATACAAAATTTTGTGAAAAGATACAAACAAGATATTCCCACCTGTGCAGGTTTAAACAAACAAATTCGCCCCAAAAAAATGTAAAATTATGCGTTTTTTTTTATACGTTTCCGATATGATAATAAAAGACTACATAATATGAATATGTTTTGTGGGGAAAAAAAAAAAAAAAAAAACTAACCATAGAATCTTTCAAAAATGTATGTCGTGTATAATTTTCATCTGGTGCCAATTTGTGCTTGGATATTGGTAGAGTTCACCTAAGGCTTGCAATGGAATTAATATTACACACTTGCATGGCAGCAGTGATATTCTAATTTATAGTTTTATTATTTTATTTACATTTTGTCAAATAAGATAAGGAATACCTTAACATGGAGTTTAATTTTTATCTCATTCATTGCCACGTTTATGGGAATTTGAAGCCTTGATATTACAATCGCTACTTAGATTAATAGTTGGAATAGAGGGGAAGAACAGAAGGAAATAAAAATTACCAAAAAAAAAAAAAGAAAAAGAAAAGAAAATCATCCACTTGATGTTATCTGTTTCCTCAAACACGAATTAAAAAGCTTTTCTTGAGTTTATCTTGGAAAGGTATACGGCTACCCGCAATGTGGATAAAAAAATTGTAATTTTTTTTTTTTTCTTATGCTCTTTTCCTTTTTACCTTTTTCTGAATTCTTATCCTTTATATTGCTTGGTTGTCACAAAAAGAAAACATTAAAAAATCTATCCGATAAGATATTCTCCTACGTAAGAGAGAGAGAAAAAAAAGGAAAAAAAAAAATGGAGGGAGGGAAGGAGAACAAAGACACGAGGATGTGCTCTGTATAATAACATTGATCTGAAGTTCTGAACTTATAATTACTTAAATAATGACAACTTCGATCTTACAATTTTCCATGTTTAGAACTTGGTATTTTATTGCTTTTGGTTGTTCATACAAGTAGTAACTTAACTGAAGAAGCCTCCTACCAAAAAAAAAAAAAACCTGAAATTGGCGTGTATTGTTACCCATATATATCTCAACTTTAAGAGCTTCATTACCTACCAAAAAAGAAAAAAAAAAAAAAAATTTAAGAGCTTCATTTATTATGCTAACCATAAGGTAGGGATTTTTTTGAGGTCAGACTGCAGTTTGGTCCAAAATGGTACCTTACTCCTTACATCATCCCCACACTTTTTCTCTTTAACAACTTGCAAACGCAAAATTGGTACTGATCTTTCATCTCTGTTTTACAAACTAACTTTAATAAATTGTCCCCAACTGCCTCCCTCCCCTACCTTTTTTCACTGTGTATGTTGCCCATACAATTTATCATCATTGCTTTTTATATATCAATAATGCTTTTCATAGCAGAGACATTAAATTTCACCATTGATGGTGACCACTACAAAATGTTTTGTTCAGTTTCATGCCTTTTGAATGATGGTGCATATATCTTATCCAGTTTTTATGTCATTATTATATACCAATGGTAATTGATAAATGTGAAGATATTTTGCAATTGCATTGATTTAGATGTTTGCTGTATAATATCTTACAACCTGTTTTTTTTTCTTAGATTCAAATTACAACTCAAAATTTTTATTATAGTGTTTTTTTTCATAAAAATTTAAATTCAATTTTTTTGTTATAATGTTTTCTCTTAAAATAATTTACTTTTCAACTTAAATTCTCAATTCAAACTTGTGAAAAGAACGAACCTTAATCTTCTTCCTGCGCTATTGAATTTCATTCTCTCTACAAACAAGCTAATTTGACGTGGGTTTGATGCAACTTGCATTAACTTTTTAGGGAGAGAGAAGAAAATGGTAATTAGTGGAATAATGAGGTTGATGATCAATAGGAATATGGAAAACATGATTAACAAGCTGGATATGGATTGGATGATGTACCTAATTTTGTCATGAATGGGTCTGCCTCTAGAGGTTAATTGGAAGTAAAGTGATAGTAAACAGTAGAAAAGTGGCAATATTACCAATAGTAGTAGGAGATGCATTATTTCTCATTATAGACAGAGAATCCTTAATTTTGAATATTTTCTTTTTGAAAGTTAAACTTTGAATTATTTCACTTAAGTTATTTCACATTATTACTTTTTCTCTTCTCATTTTTGATTATATGGAAACAGAGGATTAAACTACGAAGAGCTAAGGTTCTTTATATTTATACATCTAACTCGACCCGTTTCTTTTATTAAATATTGGTTTTCAAATTTTAATATTAGATATATATATATATATATATATATTTCCCCATGATGTCTCTGAGTGATAAAATATACACGAACAGCCTTATCAAACTAATTAACAAACAACACAAAATTAATTATGCATATCCGGCCTGCATATAGTATACTAGAGTTTATGAACTTCAAAACTCTATCAGATCGACCAGCTGTCACCATGGGGAATATGCAATTTCGAAGTCCAAGTGTAAATATATAGATTTGTTTGCCTTTGTCGGTTCTTAAATTTTAAATAAATCCATTCTAAATTTTGTTTCTAAATTAATTAATAACTAATTGGTTCAATATGTTTTTTTTTTTTTTTGATAAACTTTGTAATACTAATATAGATGATAAGTTTCTAAAATTTAATAAAAGTTACAATTTTATAAAAACAAGTCACATGACGTAATATATCGATCTTTAATTAATGAACAATGCTATGGGAAGTAATATAAAAGAGAAAATAAAGCAATACTTTCATTTTCTTTTAACTGCAGGTTTTCCACACACTTGTTGTCCAACAAATGCAGTGGTATATACTAATAAAAACTAAGTTGATTTTAGTGATTATTACACGCGGTGTCCTAAATATTATTTTTTTTCCATCTCTAATTAACTTTCTAAAGAAAAACCAAAAAGCAGCATGATAATATATATGTACGTGCGTAGTAAGTGCTACACCAATTTCCATACAAATTCCAGGCATGCATGAACACGATCAATATTCAATAATCCAAATCATCAAAACAGCCAATGAGAAACCCTCTTCTCAACCTTGAACATCTTCTCTTCAATGGTGTCCAAACTCGGCTTCCAACCCCTCCCCGACAACTGCCTGCTCAAATACTCCGGCCTATCACCTAAACTACTTCCCTCTTCTAACTCCAAACTCTCCTGCGAAAAGTACTTTTTCTTCTCCTCCTCCTCCAACGACGTCGACGTCGTCGTTTCAGTACTCCAACAGTACTCCTTCTTCGGCGACGCCACACTCACCGCGGGGCAAATCCTCGCGAAAAACGGCAAGAACTTCGCCGACTTCCGCGACATTAGAGCCGAGTTTGCGATGAGAAGAACTCTCCGGATCTCGTCCGGCGACAGAGCCATCACCTTCCGAGCTCGCTTCATTGGAAGCATCAAATAAACCCTCCTCGTCTCGAGCTTCTTGTCCGCCGGCAACGGCGTCGGCCGTTTCCCGGCCACCGCCGGCTGGAACTCCACCACCGCTTGCTGCGGGTGCTCCAGCATTAGCTCCGCCGCCGTCACCGGCTTGTCGAACTCGTGAACCGAGCCGTCCCAGAGGATCACTTTTCCGGTGGATTGGCTTTCTCTTTGTGGTCTTTGTGCGATGGAATTACCCATTTTGAAAATTTTGAAACTGACTAATTCGATCCAATTATGTTTGTGTTTTGTGGGGTTATATTAAGGACGTAGATTATGTGTTTATGAAACATTTTCGGTTAAGGAGGTGTTTGTTAAACCGCTCCATCTTAAGTTACATGCAACTACTAATTTGATATTGTGGGGGTCGTTGGTTTTGAGGTGGGTTTGGTCCTACGATTTTGACAAACTACTAAACTAAGTAACATATATAGTTGAGTATTATTCTATATATAGTCTGATTTGAGATCTTATTGGAGTTCATCCTACGGCTGTTGGTGCGAATTTTTATAGAGATATCATTATAGTCTTTGTTCTTTAGCTTGATTTTGGTGCAAATTAATTAAGAAATAGAGGTCAATGAACCGTTCAACTATAACTAGTTAATGAAATCTCTTTAAACTTAAACTAATGCAAGTGAGTCGACGTACCGAAACAGAAGATTTTGATCGTTTTACTTTTATATATATTGACGTGGATTATCCTCTCTTTAATTTTGTTTTGTTTTGTTTTTTTGTTTTTTTGATATATCCCAAAGAATAAAAAAAGAAGAATTCATAATTATCAGCAGCTATTTTCAACACATCATTCTCTTTGACAAGCTTATCAACTCACCTTTATAGACTTATTCATTTTACACACTTTAACTCATTTGCTGAACATAGTTTTATAAGTTTTCTAGATAGCATCAACAATCAGCTCATCACCATCACTGTTACTTTCAAAATCTGAAAAATCTCCTTCGTTTTCGTTGTTCAAAGATTCTGTTTCAGCATTTGTTGTAACACTGTCTGCGACACCGTTTGTAACATTATTTGTAGAAACACCTTGATCAATATACACATTGAAAGCAACTAAATTACTCACATGATTATCATCATACTCCTGACTTCCTTCAGATTTTTCATCATTCCGGGTAGCATTAAGTGATTTCTTCTTCTTCTTGAGAGTGTTAGCACACTCGAATTGAAATTGTGGCCATAACCGTAGCATTCTTGACATTGAATACCCATGTTTTTAGTCTTCATCTCTGTGTTATTTGCTGCAGCTTTATTCTTATGGAAATGGTTGATATTGCCAAAGTTTGGCATTTTTTTCTTTTTGTTGAACTTCTTAGTGCCATCAAGTAGTGTGGAGCGTGAAACCGAACCTCCTTCTTGTAGAAAATCCATCTCTACTACAATAGACTAACTCCCAAAATCTCACCAAACAAAGGGTTAGTGAACTGCTCTGATACCAATTGAAAGGTCCGTTTTTCGGTCGGTGTCACAAAAAGTGTTATAACACTTGTTGTAATACTGATGACAGATACATGCAGATGGATATATTTTTTTATTGATTCAGCAACAACAAATTATAAGTGCAGAAAGATCAACAAAAACATAAAAGACACAAGGAATTGATATCGCAGTTCGGTGCGCACACCTACATCTGTGAGGCCACGCCCAGACAGTGAACAATTCACTAAGATCAAAGGATTACAAACACCAATCGAACTTATACACCTAAAGACTTTCTCCTTGACGTTGTCGCCGCTGTGTCGAATCTCCTTAATGGCCTTGTCCAACTAGCACCACTCATCTTCAAAATTGCACAGCGAAATCCCTTCGGCTGGCAGTGCGCTTTCTCCCGAAAGCTTCTAATCCTTCTCCCGAAGGACGATCTTTAATCAACACTCAAAGGCTCACTAATCACAGACTTTCTCTTCTGTAAATATTATCTGTAAGAGCCCCCCTCATATAGGTAGCCTTGAATTGCTTTAAAACCTCAAAAATATAAAAGCCCAATATTCTGACTTCCAAGGCTGCGAAACTCACATACACCAATATGCTATATAGATAACAATAATTCACGTGTAATCCAGGTCAAGTGCCAATTCAATGCTTTTTCAAATCAATCCGATAGCCAATTTTAAATCCTTCTTAATGGGATAGATTTAGTCTGCACACACACATATTAACTTATAAAGCACATGCTCTCACATAAAAGCATAGGCCACTCTCACTCTTATTCTCCACATTAATGCACCCACATATATATCACCAATATATATATATATATATATATATATAGCCTTTATACCTTTTTCTCATTTTCCAATAATAGAAGCACTCATCAAGCAATTAATCCATTTTTCTTTTCTCAAATAGATCTTATCTCTAATCCACAGGAATCTCTATGATTGTACCAAATCTCTCAAATCTTTTATTGACCAAGTATGCTTTCCTTCTTAAAAACATTCCATATTCGGAGCAATTAGCATATCAAAATCCCCCCTCATATAGGTAGCCTTGAATTGCTTTAAAACCTCAAAAATATAAAAGCCCAATATTCTGACTTCCAAGGCTGCGAAACTCACGTACACCAATATGCTATATATATAACAATAATTCACGTGTAATCTAGGTCAAGCGCCAATTCAATGCTTTTTTAAATCAATCCGATAGCCAATTTTAAATCCTTCTTAATGGGATAGATTTAGTCTGCACACACACATATTACCTTATAAAGCACATGCTCTCACATAAAAGCATAGGCCACTCTCACTCTTATTCTCCACATTAATGCACCCACATATATATCACCAATATATATATATATATAGCCTTTATACCTTTTTCTCATTTTCCAATAATAGAAGCACTCATCAAGCAATTAATCCATTTTTCTTTTCTCAAATAGATCTTATCTCTAATCCACAGGAATCTCTATGATTGTACCAAATCTCTCAAATCTTTTATTGACCAAGTATGCTTTCCTTCTTAAAAACATTCCATATTCGGAGCAATTAGCGTATCAAAATTGTCACAAAATCTGGTTCTACATCAATCATGAACTTGGCCCTGTTTTTAAATTTTGTACAACTCATTTCCAAAAAATTGCCAACTAACAATATCCCTAACAGAGTAAGAATGAGAATTGGCCAACTGAATAGATATTCATGTTTAAACAAAGATGTTCATTTTGGATGCAAGTGTGATTTCCTACATACGTATACGTACGGTTTGGGGAGAGAATGTTAATTATGCTATCTCTTTAAAAAAAAAAAATGTAACGAGCAAGTTGTCGATCTAGACATACAACTGTATACTGAAGCTGCAGATAATTATAATCCACTTAATTACGTAGAAAGCAAAATATAATAATTATAGCCCGTTAATTAAGGCTAAGGACTACAAAACATTACTGAATGCGACGGTAGGATTTGAGCTTAGCTAAATAACTTGGATTGCACGGCGGGCATAAGGTAGGAGGATAATTATTCTACGTACGATACTTGACTGCGAAATAATGTTTTCTCGAGATATAGAATTAACAAAATGGATAAAATTATTTAAAGCAAAAAGAGGAGGAAAAATTATAATCCAAACATGAGCGAAGAAAGTTTCAAGTTTCAAAAGAAGATATATTGTTATTTGTAATCATTATGACAGAAGGGAAAAAACACAAAAGAAAAGCAATTTTATAAGCAATTAAGAGCATAATGATCGTTACTAGAAAACTAAAGAATGATAGACACAGCTTAACTTCACTGGCTAATAATTATCTTATTTTATTTATTTGGTGTTTGTTTATTTCAACCAACGTTTAGGATCAGATTGCCGTCTGGGTAAAAATAAAATAAACAATTTGAAAAGAATAACAAAATAAATAAATAAAACTACTGAATAGACCCCTTCTTTAACATTCACTTATACCCTTCCCCAATAGCCTTTAGATTTGTTCTGGTTCTTTATATACTTTATTTGTGTGTGGGCAAATTTACTAGGATTTTTCAGTTTTCTAATATCTCCTCATTGCTGGTGTCTAACTCGAAAGCTTCGATGAAAAACTTTCCTCGTATCCCAGCCAGAGTTGCATGCGGTCCTCGAGACGCATTGGGACAGAATACTCGAGGCCTCACATTGAGTGAGAGTACAGTTGTCGTTTTTCTTATAAACAGGGGCAGAACGAAAATTTTTAAAAATTTATGGGGCAAAATTTAAATCTTCAAAAGTTAATGTGGCTCCACTGCTCATGGGCCATGGCCTTTGCTGAATGGGCCTTACGGCTAGATATGATGAGCCTCATAAGGCATCATAGCCGCATCTTGTTGTAGTTGCACAGGCCTTGCGAGTCCTTTCCCATAGCGTTGCTAGGCCTCAGGCAAAGATCTGGCTAAAGTTGGGCTCTTCGTACAAGATCTAACCAAAGTCGGCCAGATCTATGACTCTATTTTCATTTTTTTGTTTTTGGTTTCCATATCTATGTATGCGTGTGTGTTTTTATCATGTCTGATTCTGAATCATAATTTATAATTTTTTACAGTATTTTTTTTATAAAAAATACACGTAAAACGAGAATAATTCTGAATACATAAACCAAACGTCCTCATATTGATTTTATTAGGTGATTATCATTGTCAGTTTACCAATCTATCTTAAAAACTTAAATTTTTAAGAAGTGAGTCAACAATAATTTTATACTTTAACAATTAAAAAACATAAAATATTTCACATATTCCTTGGCCTCCTTTATTTTCTAACATGGTATCATAGCATGAGGTCATGAGTTTAAACTCATGTAATTGCACTCTTTATCCTCATTTAAATTGTCATCATGTGTTGGGTCTTTAATATATCTTAGGCTTAAATATTCAAGTGTTGAGCTTTCTAATTAATTTACCCATGTGATTGCTCATTGTCCAGCCCACATGTGAAGGAAAGTGTTAAAGTGTAAAACTATTGTTGGCCAACCTATTAAAAGCTTAAGCTTTTGAGATGGATTGGTAAACTAACAATCATATAGCAAGTGACCACTAATTTTTACAGAATACATAAAAGAAATAGATGACCGATGGTCATTCAGGATTCCGATGACTCCAGCAACCGGTGAGGACAACAAACTGTGATCATCAATTAACTACGGCGATCAATGCTCGTAGATGACTAGTGGTTATCCGATGAGTGACTGATTGCTAGTGATGAGTGACTTTGAGCAATATTGACGTAACAACTTAAAAAACAGTAAGGGTATTATAGTTAGAGCCGAATTATTCACCTATTCCAGTTTTATGTGTAATTTAGGTTCAAATCTTTTAATAAAAGTAATGTATTCAAATATTGTATTCCTCTAATTAATCCTAAATACTTGTGCATGTATGCAGTCACTGAAGGCACTGCTGCAATTATTCATAAAACTTAATAAACTCGTCAAAGTTCATTATTCAGAAACAAAAGTTGATTAATGTTGCCGTTTGTTTGTGATAAACATTGCTGGGCTCGAGTCGTTGTCTGCCAAACCAGTGCTGGACCACGAAAGCCCTTCTAAAGTTTGACTTCCACTCCATAATACATGTACGTATATGCATTATGTATAATTGCAATAAAAGGCAGTCGAAATAGTTGTCTCACTTTATATATATAGGTAAGGTCTCTGGTCAGACACTTAAAAAGTGCCTGATCGGAATGGCAGTGTATAATTCTGCATAAACTGTATATATTTACATATAAATTGTGTATAGTTACATGTAAAGTTATAAGAAACGACAATGTATATTAATCTTCATAACATGTATTTTTTATAACAATTAGTGAACACATAACATGAAAATATGTATATTGATTGATTTGTTGTATTTCATATTAAATATACACGATTTTACATGTAAATATACACAATTTACATATAAATATACACAATGTATACAGAATTATATAACTATCATTACGGTCAGACACTTTCATATATATATATATATATATATATTTGTCCTCCTAGGTTTTTTATGGTGCAGTAAGCATAAGAAATGTTTGCCACACTCATTGGGGATCTTTTTTAGATCACTCAATATATGATGATTCTTGTCAACAAATGCGCTTCATCATTCTCAACATTCTACAGTAACAACAACCACAACTAGTCCAATCATTTTCTAAGTATGAATCACTCATATTTTCAATCAAAAATCACTTACATTTAGATTTCCAGTCAAGGATATCTTCTTCAAATTCACACTCACCACTACTCTAACAGACTAAGCTTATGACACCATAAGAATTTATATATTAACAGTACTAGTAAAAGTATTCCAACTCAAATTCACCATCTATGAATTATTAACACTTACAAGCTCAATACAACATAAACACTGATCAAACTGGCCTTGTTTTGTGGCCATTTTCCTCTGACCAAAATTCCCACTAATAAAAAGGGGGAAAACATAATTTTTTTTTTTTTAAGAAAAAAAACCTCCGTAATTTAAATCCTTAACATGTTTCTCTTATGGTTTCCAAAGCAGGTTTCCAACCTCTGCAATATATATAGCCCCTCGGAAAACTCAGAAATCCGTTGTTATTATGATTATCATTCCCTTCCAAAACCCTAATCACCAACTGATCTTGATCACCTTCCTCTTTCGTCCCTTCGGCCATAGCCGCCGGTGAAACCCTAGAGCCACCGTTCTTCTTTGTCGTCCGAGACCGCGTTGACTTTTTGAAGGCCATGAAGTCAATGATCGCCATGTCCGATGCGGAGGCCTTACGGTTGACTTTACAGAGAGGCACAAGCAAGTAATCCTTTCTAGCTAAAAGCTCGTCCTCGGCTCTCATGGCACAGAACCGGCCGGTTCGCCGGATATCCTCCGCCGGAGAGATGACGTGGCCCGGCTCCTCTTCTAGCATGACCTCCGCCGCTTTCAGCGGGAGCTTGACTCGCCGGAGAAGGTTTCCTTGGGCGTCGAAAAGCTTTGCCGTTTGATCAGCCACTGATGAGAAAGTCATGAAACAAGACGATGAATGGTGATTTCCCATGCTTATGGATGTTTTGCTAATTAGTTTTTGCTTTTGCTTTGTTTGATTATGGACTATGAAATGAATATATGTATGTGGGTGTGTGGTTGTATATATAGAGAGATAATGACGTGTGGAGAAGAGTCAAAGGTGAAAGGGGAAGAGCTGTTTGTGTCCACACGAGTAAGAATAGTGTTTGAAACGCGGGATGTAGTTAATGTTTGTATGTCGACTGTGGAATATCATTGCTGAAGAGATGGCCAAACACAGACAAAGTTGAGTCCTTGTGTATAGTGATAGTGACATATATTATGGACCCGTTTAGTTCGCTGATTTGAGTTTTTAATTCGAGTTGAAATGTGATTTTATGTGAAAATTTTTTATTGTAACAAAAAAGTTAAATGTGACTGTTTCGGAGAGCTTTCTACTGTAACAAAACTCGAATTTTAAACTCGAATTAGTGAAAAAAACTGGGCCTATATGTGTGGACCTCTCCTACCTAAAATTAGTTTTCAACTTTACACTAATAGCAAGTGTTCTTCCCATTTGTCTCAAGTGACTTTCATTTTAGGATATTTTTTTTTTCCTTTAGTCTTAAATTGTATGTCCCCTTTATTTATAGGAGATTTTTTTTTACGGTAAAATACAAATACCCCGATCACTTGTTGCCCATCTTTCGATTATTCGATTTAATTTCAATTAATTTTAATATTTTCTGTAATGAATATTAATCTTTCCAAATAATATTACCGATGATTTTTCTTGTTGTGAGTGTGAGATCCATGAATAAGTAGTTACTTCCCTTAAATAATAAATGAAAAAAAAGATCGGCAGTCTCAAATTGTGTCTGCTATTTATACAAGATTTTTATTTAGGGTAAAAAAAATAGCCAATTACTTATTGCCCATTTATAACTTATCAATTTTCATAAAATTTTTATATATTTTTTTAAATGATTACAATATTTTTTTTACATCGAAATCTATTCTTTCAATATAATCTTAGCACCGATTTTCTCATTGTGTTGCGTGGTCCATATGAACTATAAGTAGCTGCTGCCCACTTGCCTCTTTTTAATTTGACAGAATTCTTATGGGAGTTCAGCGCATGACTGGTTCTGTGCAAAAAAGAGACCATTATACCACGCTTTTGTACTTGATGAATATTCAGCCACATAAAATGTGTTATTTCAATTGCATAGCCTACAATTACAAACAATATTCTTATACCAAGAGGCCAAAAACTACACGGGTGATCTTATGGCGCGTAGTGGAACCACACGTCTACGAAAGTGGGATGACCAGACCAACTTTCAGCGAGGAAACAACTAATAATTGTAATGGCTTAGAGCAATGCTTACGTATCTAGAAAAGAATGATATTTCTCATTCGTTTCGCTGATTTGAGTTTAGAATTCGAGTTTTGTTACAGTAAAAAGCTCTCATAAATAATCACATCTAATTTTTTTACTACAGTAAAAAGCTCTCACATACAATCATATCTCAACTCGAATTCTAAACTCGAATCAGCGAAACGAACGAGGTGTAGTTGAAGATGCATAAATTTTATTTTGATTTTTTGAGCTCTGTTTTTTGTTACTAGGACATTCCAGATACATCTACAGAAACAGGACATGGGAGTCTACTTTTTGAATTCCAATAAAAAGAAAAGGAGATGGACCCTCATCAAATACAACCTGCAAAACAGCAAAGCCTAGTGACAAGCACAATATCCCACTTTCTTCCTATGTATACTGCCGATAGGAACACAACAAGAAGTGGATTTTTTTTTTTTTTGGACAATAAGTGGAAAATTGAACATAACACATAATATTGTGATAGAAAGATTTGAAGATACAAGTAGGTGCTATCATGCTGTTGCGGTCACCATCTTCTTACTACTTGAAAACGACAAGGTATGGAAAACGACACAAATTAACAACGACAAATGTAAGAAACGACAGTAATGACTGAATACGACGACATTGTCTTTAGGTGGGTTCCATGGTAAATACCGCAAGCGGCATAAAAACGACAAGGTATGAGAAACGACACAGACTTAAAACGGACAAGGTAAGAAAACGACAGTAATGACTAAATACGACGACATTGTCTTTAGGTGGGTTCCCATAGTAAATACCGCATAGAAAAAGGGCATAATAGCAAAGTTCAAGATCCCATTTTCATAAGCTTAACAAAACCCTAATTCCAAATCCAAGAGCTTTTCACCAGGGGAATTGCAGGTCGTCTCAGTCTCTGGTTCTACCTCATGCTCAAGCTTAACATTCAATCCGATCCCTTTTGGTGAGTCCGTAATTTTTTCTAATAGCTTTCATGTAACATTGTTCTTGTTCTTCATTTTAAGCTCAATTAATTTCTGTATTTTTTATAATTATTTTTTTCCTCAAAGAACAATGGCGAAATCGAAGAACCACACTGCTCATAACCAGTCCTACAAGGCCCACAAGAACGGCATCAAAAAGCCCAGAAAGCATAGGCAAACTTCCACCAAAGGGGTTCGTATATTTCGAATTTTTCCTTTTCTTTCGTTAAATCGATTTTTTTTTTTTTTTTTTTTGTGCTCAAATTTTGGGAAAAAAAAATGTAGAGGGATCCGATTTTTTTGAG